>NW_025744239.1:0-10469 GCF_021292245.1 Micropterus dolomieu
TTTAATTAAATCTTTAGTTACTTGATTACGTTTGCCTCTATTTGAGTAGTTATGTTAACTGTTGTTGCTATCTGTTGTTGATATTAGTGCTGAAAAGAAAGTTACTTGTGCAGTGTTTTTATTTTCAGCAAGACACTCCTTCATCTAATGCAATCCAAGCTTTCCTCATGTAACCTGAGCTCCCCCAAGTGGACGAAATAAGTATTACATGCCCTCGTTGGAAATGCCGTTAAATGTATAAATATCCTGACCAATAATGTGACAATTGTTTCCTGTTACCAAATGCCTAGAACAGTACAACCGTTCGACCATTGAGGTTCGATTGTGGAAAATATTTGATTATAATACGTGCAAATAGATTTCTTTTTAGACATTAAGTTTAGAAAGGCAGTCCCTTGGGAAACCTGAAACGCCCCCTGGGGAACCACGCTCGCTGTTGGCTCTCTTCCACTCTGCTCGGCTCTCTGGACGCTTCGGCACGCGTGCGCGTGCCTCGTCAGGCAGCGCCCTCAGAGTCGACCAGCGAAACAGGCCTTGTGTTTCGCTTGAAGCTACACCCGTGAAGTGCCGAGACATCGATCTGCCCTTCAGTTTGTTTTATTTTCTTTATTTCTTTTGTTTGTTAAAGTTATCAGTCCGTTAAGTTACACCGTATCCGTCCGTTAAGTTGGAATAATTCAGGAACAACCAAGTTCCATATTAAGCCTTTTTCGTCGAGCCAACTTCACCGAGGTCAGACCAAGCCACATGGTCTCGCCAGCTACAACGAAGGAAACCTGAAAACAGCCGAACTGCCAGACAGAGGAGGCGTTTTCAATCAGACACGGAGAACCCCGGAGAATCCCTAGCAAAAAGCCAGGATCGGCAGCTAGTGGGACCAGCAACAGGCCAAGCAGGCCGCTGGCAAGCAGTAACCTAACACATCTTCTGTGATCAGATATTTCCCTTTTTTAACTCCTAAAATCACAGCATTAGTTTACTTTCATTAGCTCTTCTAGGCCGTATGAGTCAAATGCTTCCCACAATCGAACCTCCAGGCTCATTGTTCAGCAAATGTTTATGTTCCCTGTATCCAACCATCTTTTTATCACATTAGTTAGAGAATAAATTCACTGTAATATAATCAAGAGCTGTGTGTGTTGCCTATTTCTAGTTCCTGCCAAGAGAATTGACCCTTTAGATATGAGACTGATCACTAGTAATAATTGTATAATTATTAAAACTACCTAGAGGTCCGGAGACTCTAGGATTATAACAACTCCGGTGGTGCCCTGAAACGAGGAATCTGGTTTGATTTTATGAATAATAAAATTCATAACTGGGTATCAATTCTCATAAATTTATTAAATTGCATAACTAAATTTTAGGTTTGCTACAATGCTCACATCTGAACAAAACTTTACGTGCTTGATAACTGTCCTGCCCTGAACATATCTACACGCCAATATTAATTTATATTCATAGCGCCAAGTGCTATGTAGCGCCACAAAGGGGACACAGAAAGTGAGGCTTAACACCTTCATGCAGCGTCCGAAGCGCGTAGCAAATTCACAGCTGCACTGGCAGAGCTCCAGAATATGCAACGCGGCCGGCTCATACCTGATGCACTACACGTGCGAGGGCCCAGCCCAACCACCTCCGTGATGCATTATCTACTTATAGTTACTGGCATCGCCCTGTCCTCTGACACAACTGTGAGGAATCTTGGAGTTATCTTTGATCAGGACATGTCTTTTAACTCTCACATTAAGCAAATTTCAAGGACCGCCTTTTTTCACCTACAAAATATTGTCAGGAACATCTTGTCTACAAATGATGCAGAAAAACTAGTCCATGCATTTGTTACTCCTAAAAAAAATAAAGTCCATTAAGACTCTTCAGCTGATCCAGAATGCTGCAGCACGTGTTCTGACAGGAACCAGGAAAAGAGATCACATTTCTCCTGTCTTAGCTTCACTGCATTGGCTTCCAGTAAATCCAGAATAGAATTTAAAATCATTCTTCTTACCTACAAAGCTCTTAATGGTCAGGCACCATCTTATCTTAAAGAGCTCATAGTACCTTACTACCCCACCAGAGCACTGCGCTCCCAGAATGCAGTGTTACTTGTGGTTCCTAGAGTCTCCAAAAGTAGACTAGGAGCCAGAGCGTTCAGCTATCAAGCTCCTCTCCTGTGGAACCAGGTTCCAGTTTGGGTTCAGGAGGCAGACACCATCTCCACATTTAAGAGTAGGCTTAAGACTTTCCTCTTTAATAAAGCTTATAATTAGGACTGGCTCAGGTGAGTCCCCATGTTCCTGCTTGACACCCCCTGCCACAATTCTCATTACTAGTGTTTTTTATATTTTCACCCACGATTCTGTTTTCACAGCAGCAGGTGAGCTGCATGTGGAGAAGGCTTGTTATTTACCGATCGAGACCACCGTGGTATGAATGACATCATTGCCAGCAGCTGTGTTCACTGTGTCTTTACCTGGTCTGTGTTTTACAATATCCGTTGTTATCTTCTAACATGATACCAGCATGTGTCTCTTTCAGTGTGTTTCTCAGAACGGGCTGGTTTCTCTGCAGATGTAAATAGTGAGCGTTGCGTCTTCACTCTAGTGAACAATTTCCACACACCTAGGACATGGTTTAGCATGTGTGTTTGGCTGTGACCAAACAGCAACCTTCCAGTTTCCAGACTGAGGCCAAACCAGAAATGCCTAAAATTGCAATTCATCGAGTGGCCACTACAGTCTGGCTCCAAAAGGGAGTCAATCTCCATTAACCCCATGTTAAATTGCCAAACTTTACAGCAGTATAAACGTTTACAGCCTGGTACAAAAGATGGTTTTAGTGTATTTAGCTAATTTTGCCCTTCATGGCAACTGTGGGGGGGGGATTCTTTTTATACCTCACCCCTTTAAAAAGCTATTAAGCCTTAACGTTCTGCATTGTTAGGGGCGTGGCTGCTTTGATTGACAGGTGGCTGCTGCAGCTGTGCCGTCCGTCAGCTAATACAGTCTGTCACGGAGCTCTGCAGCTTGCCTGTTTGAGCCTTTTGGATGTTTCTTCATGCAGACGAATAATTGCATTCTGTGCAATTTTTTGGAGAATGGAAAGAGAACCTCAAATAAGCCTGTGCTCCAGTTGGTGAGTGAAATTCTATTATTGTATTTATGTGTTAATTATTACAATTATTACAATAATTAGCAGATATGGGTCCATAACGTTAGCTTGTTATCTTAACTAACGTTACCTAACCAACTAATTAACCAGCTTGAAGCTTTGGTAAAATAAGTGTGCTAACTGCAGTTTTTAAAGAATCATGTACAGAAGTCAAAACATATTAGAGAAGTGATAATTTATGGTGATAACACTTTGGAACAAAAGTCTGTTAGAAGGAAAGAAGTAAAGTAACGTTAATGGCCCACCTCATCAGTTAGCTGACGTTATGCAATGTTATCAGAAATGTTGCCAAACAGGTATTGTTAGATTTTGATCAGTAACATTAGTTACTGTAACAGAGTAAGAGAATAAGTGACTCCACTTGGACTGAGGGTTAAGGGGGAAGTGGCGGTGGTTGCATTTGTCGTGTTGTTAAAGACAGGTAACTTAGGTGGGCTGTTCCTGAGTTGGGTAAAGTAATATTAGTTATGTAGAGAAATGAGTTGTATGACAGTTGCTTCTGAGTTTGCCAAGGCTCTCCAGTTGCATGTATTTTTAACCTGTGAGGCCCTGCTTACATTCAAAAATCAAGCCCTTCTTTCTTGTTGTATAGCACATTACTTTTGTGACACCCCAAAGGTGCATTACAATTCTCAATGAATATGTCAAATAACTTGGTACCAGTTCAACAGTAAATTTAACACAAAAGCAGAATAATAAATATATATGACTGATAAAGTGGTGTCCAGCAGCAAGATTTAATATGCTGAGGCGATCTCAGAATTCAGTAGGTTAATGGCAGTTGGGAAGGATCTGTCACTTAGTTCCTACCATTGTTGTGTTTACAGGTGCCAGATGAGCTGATGGCAGCATCATTCCAGATGTGAAGCATCAGAGTCCAGTTCTACAGAAGTCCCAGCTTCCAGTGTGGCCCTGCCAGATCCTGCAGCTCACTGCTTTGCTCAGCCTTGTTTTTACTCCACAACACCTGATTTCAAATTATGAAACTGGGCTCCTATACATAGGTTCTCTTGTCATAATTACTGTTACAATACATTACTTCAAGTCATACAAAACAACTTTTACATTTATAACCTTTTATTATTGATATTTCCATGAATGCAAGATATGATTTTAATTTGTTAAACTGTTACTTTTGTGTTAAAAATAAATAAAATCACCTTCTTCATTCATCAGTTTCTTATATTAATTGAATATCCAAACTGATAGTTAACGGCTGTAAATGAAAATATTAATACAGTATTTCAGGTTAACATTTTGCATATGACAGTAAAAAGTAAAAAATTACGTTATATATTTGTTTTATTTGGGCATTTCTTTAAGAGATGAATGTGACATTCAATGAGAAGTTACTCTATTGTGAAAACCAAAGAATTATCTGCACACTGAATAATTTTGAAGCCCTACAGGAGGTGTTGTGGGCACAGGTATTAGGAGGCTTACACTGTAGAGATGCAACTATTTACCACAGGTGCTTACGAACAGCCCTGAGACCTCAGAGTTTGCATCGTTGCAATTAATGATACCACTTTATAACTCTGTGCAGGTCATTCTTTGTTTTTTATCACATACCCACAGGTTGGTTTGGATGTGTGCACATCTCTCTGTGTTTAAAATAGACTTAAATCAGAGCAGCAAACAAGACACTCTACAAAAACTATTCAGGCTCTGGTACTGAGTGTAAGAGTCCTTATTTATCTTAAAGTATAAGGTAGAAAGTGAAAATACTCCTGCACATGTAACCGGTGGTTTCTAGTTTTGCGTGCGTTGTGTAATGAAGTGGAGGCACAGACCAGGATATCTTTGGAGGTGATCTCCGTCTGACAACAGATGTAAATACAAAATCCTTCAGTCAATTGTTATGTTACAACTTCAGCCTCTACACAAGTTAAATGACAAGGAATATATTAGCATATTACGCAAGTTTAAGCTAGTAGGCTAAAACACACAACCTCCTGTGG
This sequence comes from Micropterus dolomieu, assembly GCF_021292245.1. NCBI lineage: Eukaryota > Metazoa > Chordata > Actinopteri > Centrarchiformes > Centrarchidae > Micropterus > Micropterus dolomieu. The sequence goes on from NW_025744239.1 coordinate 5,133, forward strand.
TTACTAAGCAGCTTACCTCTTCCATGAAGTACAACAAAAGGGAAGAGGCAAGGCGGGGAGACCCCGTTTATAGAGGGGTGTCCCCTGAAAGTGAACGTAGGGGTACAGAAAATAAATCGCAAACGTTCCTCATATTGACACAGGAGATCTTACTCGTCAGGTGATCACTATTTACATAGAATATTGTTCAATTCAATTTTATTTATATAGCGCCAAATCACACAGTTATTTCACAGCGCTTTTCATAAAAGAGCAGTTCTAGACCGTACTCTTTGATGTTATTTACAGAAGCCCAACAATATTGTGCAATTATAATGTTACATATTTGACTCTGTTACACTCACCCCCCTAGAATTACACAAAATTCTGAGTCGTAAAACAATTTACACAAATCACAGAACACAGGCCATAAGAAAACCAAAGACAACAAAGCAAATGAACCTGCGATACCAGCTACCTTAAAAAGAAAAGGCTAAGAGACCAGAGACTTGTTTGGCACCTGACAAAATCTCTGGAAACTCTACAGGCAAAATGAGGTGCCATTTACACCACACCATGAATCTATTCACAATGGGCATTCACTCAAAGTATATTACCATATGAAACACAAACAAGTATAATTATGACCTATATAAACTGTCCCATGTGTAGAAATAAATAAATAAAAATTTGGTCAAACAGAAAAAAGAATCACACTTGTATTACAGAAGACTGAACTTGTTCGATACCAAGGAGCATCTCAACTTGAACCATTGACTCAATCAAGCGACATACTGGTCTGATGACTCTACCAAATCTGGTGGTAAGTCTCCGGCCCATATCTGACTCTGCAGGCTCAGCATATGGAGCAGGGTTGGAGTGAGACTCAGTGGAGTAGTTTAGGTCGACATCAGCACCAACCAGCCCACCAAGGACAGGATCGAATTCTACAGATGGGGTAAGGAGATCAGCATCTGGACCTGTATCAGTGGGGGGCCGTTGTTGGACCCACGAGGCTGTGCAGCTGTCATCATACTCACTGACACTGGGGAGGGAATCAGTGAGAGAGAGCCCAACTGATGCAGCTTCCATATCCACAATTGATGTTGCAGTCTCATGCGGACCAGACATAAAGGGGTCATTGGTCACACTGGCAGCAGGATGAATGGAGTCTTCATCCAGAGCCACATCCAAGGGCAAAAAGTTGACCTGGAGAAGTAAGTTGCGATGCACCATACGCTCACTTGCTTCTTTGTCCCTGATTCGATAGATATGAACAGCAGATTTTGAGGACACCACTGTGTAGACAACAGGATCCCATTTGTCGGAAAGCTTCCGCTTGCCCCTAATTCCTTTGTTTGCCACAAGCACCTGGTCACCCAGTGAAAGAGGTAGACCTTTAGCCGTTTTATTGTACTAATCAGACTGGTGTGCTCCACTGTGCTGTTTTCCTGGACCAGTAGCGTGGCAGAGTGCAAATCATCCACTAGCGACTTGACATAGGTGTGGTAGTCACAAACGGTGTCACGAAGAACGTTCTGAAACATGAGGTCAACTGGCAATCTGGGAACTTGTGCGTGGTTGACCTTGATGACCGGCATGGTCATGAATGCCAGACAGGACTACTGACTTCAGGGATTCAGGCACATCAAAGTGGAATCTCTTGTGTTTGGTCAATGGATCCTTCACAACTCTGTAGAGGATGCCATCAAGAAATGTGAGTTTTTCCAATTTTTTCAGAATCCTCAGTGTTTGCTGATTCTCATCGCAACGCTCACATCTGGAGGGCCTGTGCTTCCGCTCAACATAAAAGGCAACACTTGAGACAGCAGGGTCAGCTTGGTCAGGATGAATGTGAGAGGATTCTTATCAGTCCATACTGTGAATTTATGGCCCTTAAACCAATGACTGAACTTAACGCACACAGCCCACTTCAGAGCCAAGAATTCAAGTCTGTGTGCAGGATACTTGACTTGGCTGCAGCTGAGAGACTTGCTTGCAAAGGCTATTGGTCTCGCTCTCATTTCACCAGCTGGAACCTGGGAACCTGACAGCCCCCAGCCCATCCATGGAAGCATCGGTGGATAGAAGAAATGGTCTCTCAAAATCAGGATGTGCTAACACCACACAGTTGAGGAGTGCACCCTTGAGTTCTTCAAATGCACTTTAACAAGCGGGAGTCCAGTCTTAGGGAGTTAACCCACGGAAGGTTCCAGCTTTATTTTATAAAGCGGCTTAGCAAGACGAGAGCATCCTGGGATAAAGTGCTGGTAGAACATTACCATGCCAATGAAAGATCTAACTTTCTATTGAGATGGAGTGCAACCATCAGCATTCATGAGGTCTTCGTTTTGAAAGTTGGAGATGACCCTCACTTTGTCCTGGTCAACCGAGACACCATCAGCATCAACCACGTGGCCCAAGAACTTTACAGACCTCCTGAGAAGATGACATTTCTTCTGTGCCAGCTTTAGGTTGGCGGACCTCAGACAAGAGAAAACTACCTCCAGTCATTTTAGAGCCTCCTCCACCGAAGGTGTGAACACCAGCAGGTCATCAAGATAGCAGAGAAGACTGGAAATGTTCATATCACCAAAGATGCAGAGCATCATTCACATAAAGGATGCTGGACTGTTGCAAAGGCCTTGGGGAAGTCTGTTAAGCCATATAACGTCTGTCAGACTCATGGAGGAGGTTGTTGTAAAACCCCGATATCAGATCCATGGTACTGAAGAAGGCGTTTCCACCAAGGGCAGCAAGGCAGTCAGCCTGATGGAGAAGTGGATATGCATCTTTAACATTTTTGGCATTTTTGGTTTTGGGTGGCTGTGGCTCAGGGGGTAGAGCAGGTTACTCGTTAATCGGAAGGTCGGCAGTTCAATCCCTGGCTCCTCCAGGCTGCATCTCGAAGTGTCCCTGGCAAGACAAGTGTATGAGCACTTAGGCTCAGTGAGCAGCTCCTCTACGGCAACACAAGGGAAGACATCAGCTATTTTAGAATTGTGTGGCAGTATTACAGGGCTTTGCGTGGGATTGAGGATCATTGGGATCCAGTGATCTCCCCACATGGGTGTTATAAGCTGCCCCACCATGATGTTCTTAGGGGTGGAACGGGCAGACGTAGGCTCCACAATGACAGTGCTCCCAGGTGACACTGGAGCAGATGGTGGCAGTTTCCCCCATACCACATATTCCTGCGGCAGTAAAGTGACAGATTGTCGCAACTTTACTGTACCAATTTTACCTGGCAACTCAGGACCTGTCCACCGGGAGATGCAGCTCAGTAGCTGGAGAAACTGTTCACATTTGGGGTCAGTATTACTGGAGGAAACAAGTTCCCAGTACCTTGCGTTGGACTTAAACTCCTGAATGATGGGCCACAGCACATTGCTTCCAATAATGAGTTCATCCCTTTGCCCAGGTACTACGAATGTTGGCACAATGAATCTGGATCCATAGGTCTCAATGTCCAAGTCATAAATACATTTTGGTTGTGTGAGAAGGCCACCACAACCGACAAGCACCACACTCTCCGGTACAGGTTGGGGATTTCTTGCAACACCTGAGCCTCTTAGCTTAGATTCTGCTTCTTCACTTAGGGTGCATGACATGCTTCCTGAATCAAGCATCCCCTTCAGTGTAGACTGGCCACTGATTGACACTGGAGCATAAAACAATGCACTCGCTACTTCAAGTCTTTGTGACCCCATAAAAATCACGGTTTTGCCATCAGGTAAATTAATGCAGCAGTTGATGTATGTAGAGTGAGGATCTGGTGCACTGCTGAGGGTGTCTTAACACTGCCCATGCTGTCCCTCTCATGACATGGGCTGGCTAGTTTAAATCAACACGAGAAGGAGGCACTGGTGTGGCTGGGTTTCAGGAGGTCTGTTGGCATTCACGCCTTAAGTGTCCAGGGCTAAAGCAGTTGAGGCACAGTCTGTACAGTCTACAGTAGTGTTTCTCAACGGGGGAGGTACCGCCCCGCAGGGGGCGTTCCGAGGATGATGGGGAACCAATATTTTGGAAGGGGGGGCGGTGAGCTGCTTTTGGGGGGCGTTTGTTGGTTGGAAATTCTAAGGCGAGTTTACACTTAAGATTCACAACAATACGAGTTTAAACTTTAAACTGGTCTGCAACATTACAGTTTTTCTCGATTGTTTACACACATTTTCTGAAAGAATGCCTCATATTCTCAGAACTCTACACACAAATCAAAAAACACACACAATGGGCAAAACCCCTCAATTCTCCTGCAAAATGAAACTTTACATTCAAAACAATGTTATTTCTTCTCAAAATGGTATTTTGTTTTCAAATGACACACACAAACCATCATATGAATAGACATTCATAAGAACCAGTTGAACACTGATGTGCTCAATGTAAAACACTATGATGAATGGAAAACACTTCTTCTTCATTCATCATAATGACTTAGGCCTTTTTTTTGTTCAGTGTTACACTTACTACAGACAGTACATACATAAGTGTGTTGTAAAATATTTGAGAATATTGTTTTTATACTCAGAACACACAAATACACGGTAACAAATATATTTTATTTGTCCCACAAAAACAGTGTACATCCCATTCCCAACCAACACAAAGTTGCACATACACTACATACAAAACAGAAGAATTTACTGTACACAGTTACAGTAAAAAATCCCTAAAAACTATGCTGCATCCTCTCTTCTGTTGCGGTCTGGCCACAGCACCTCATCCACATCACAAGCAATGTTTTCCCTGGCCAAGCAGTGGGGGAAATATCTCCGAGCATGGCGATTCCAGCCATGAAAAGCATCAGCTGCTATATCTCCACATGAATCCTCCATAGCTTGGAGAAGAGGTATACGCGTTTGTGGATTTCGGTCATACACTTTCCATCTCCAGGCAGAAAAAAATTCCTCTCCATATATGGAGAATATGGAGGGAGATAAACAACTAAAAAGCGTGGGTGGGCAGTGAACCAGTTACGAACCAGAGCAGCCCTGTGGAAACTTACGTTGTCCCAAATGACAACGTACCTGAGCTGCTCTGGGCTGTCTACCTGATCTGGTGGAATGAGTGTGTTGTGTAGTGTGTCCAGGAAAGTGATCAGATGGGCGGTGTTGTAGGGGCCAAGGGCAGCACGGTGATGGATGACGCCGTGGTGGGTAATCGCTGCACACATTGTGATGTTCCCTCCGTACTGGCCAGGGACTTCAACAATGGCACGCTGGCCGATGACATTCCTTCCCCTCTTTCGTCTTTTTGTGAGGTTGAACCCAACCTCATCAATGAAGATGAACTGGTGCTCCACTGCAGCCACCTCTAGCTCAAGGACTCTCTGAAACACACATGACAATATCAGAA
>NW_025744239.1:10489-11908 GCF_021292245.1 Micropterus dolomieu
GTACAGGGATATCCTGGACGAAAACCTTTTCCAGAGTGCTCTGGACCTCAGACTGGGCCGAAGGTTTACCTTCCAACAAGACAATGAGCCTAAGCGCATCTGTTTTTTTCTGTCAAGATGGGGTGCTGAGTGTACATTACTGAGAAATAAAATGAACTTTTTTGATTTTTGGAAAATGGCTGCAATGAAACAGAGTGAAAAATTTAAAGGGGTCTGAATACTTTCCGTACCCACTGTATACGGGTTTGTGGATTTTGGTCATACACTTTCCATCTCCAGGCAGAAAAAATAATTCCTCAATAGGATTGAGGAATGGAGAAAATGGAGGGAGATAAACTAAAAAGCGTGGGTGGACAGTGAACCAGTTATGAACCAGAGCAGCCCTGTGGAAACTTACGTTGTCCCAAATGACAACGTACCTGAGCTGCTCTGGGCCATCTACCTGATCTGGTGGAATGAGTGTGTTGTGTAGGGTGTCCAGGAATGTGATCAGATGGGCCGTGTTGTAGGGGCCAAGGGTAGCATGGTGATGGATGACGCCGTGGTGGGTAATCGCTGCACTCATTGTGATGTTCCCTCCGCGCTGGCCAGAGACTTCAACAATGGCACGCTGGCCGATGACATTCCTTCCCCTCTTTCGTCTTTTTGTGAGGTTGAACCCAACCTCATCAATGAAGATGAACCGGTGCTCCACTGCAGCCACCTCTAGCTCAAGGACTCTCTGAAACACACATGACAATATCAGAAATAGACATGGAGTGGGCACTATTGTGAAGCACAATCATTATGATTAGAATATTGAAATATGTATAATTTACTGTATACAGTGTTGAGAGTATGCATCAATTGTGGGACTCACTTGCACATAGTTATATCGCAATTCTTTGACTCTTTCTGAATTGCGTTCAAATGGCACCCTGTAGACCTGCTTCATCCTGAGATGATTTCTGCACATTACCCTATCAATAGTTTGAAATATGTCATTGTTTTCTATTCTTTTTCTTTGTATTTGCTGTAATGTTATGGCGTTGTTTTCTAGGACCATGTTTATGATTTCAGTTTCCTGTTCAGGAGACAGAAGACGTTCCCGACCACCTTGTGTTGGTAATCTTTCAGTTCTGCCAAACAAATAGTAAAATACTGTAAATACAAAGTAGGTATACATTTCCTAAATACTTGAAACATACTTTACAGTATTTTTACAGTCCTACAGAACAGTCCACAGGCAATACTGTACTACTGTACTCATTGAGTACTGTATTGATATGCAATACTGCATTTTGCTAGAGAGAGTAGATTTCTTACCTATTCTCATTTCGGGAAGTCCGGATGATGGATGCTACAGTGTACCTGCTCAGATTTGGCTGTACTCTTTGCCCGGCCTCCCTCATTGTTAGACCATGGTTGACCACATGATCA
>NW_025744239.1:11928-25132 GCF_021292245.1 Micropterus dolomieu
GATGGCCGCCCACCCTGAGCCATGGTTCTGCTCGAGGTTTCTGCCTCTTAAAAGGAAGTTTTTCCTTGCCTCTGTCGCCTAGTGCTTGCTCTTGGTGGGAACTGTTGGGCTTCTGTAAATATCATCACAGAGTACGGTCTAGACCTGCTCTTTTATGAAAAGCGCTGTGAGATAACTGTTGTTGTGATTTGGCGCTATATAAATAAAATTGAATTGAATTGAATATTATTAATATATATATATATATATATATATTAATATATATAATAATAATATAATATATTAATATGTATAATTTACTGTATACAGTGTTGAGAGTATGCATCAATTGTGGGACTCACTTGCACATGGTTATATCGCAACTCTTTGACTCTTTCTGAATTGCGTTCAAATGGCACCCTGTAGACCTGCTCCATCCTGAGATGATTTCTGCGCAAGACACGGTCCAGTGTTGATAAGCTTACCCTAGCAATATTTTGAAATATGTCATTGTTTTCTATTATTTTTCTTTGTATTTGCTGTAATGTTATGCCGTTGTTTTCTAGGACCATGTTTATGATTTCAGTTTCCTGTTCAGGAGACAGAAGACGTTCCCGACCACCTTGTGTTGGTAATTCAAAATATATCCACCTCCACCTCACCTGTGGAGACACTCATCGGCAGCATAAATAGAATTGTTTAGCAAGCAGTAATCAGTTCAGCTCCATGCAACTCAAGGTAGCAGCAGAAAACTTTGACCACAGCTCTAGCTTTGCCCGTCAGTCTGGACATTATTAGGTTAAACATTTCTGCATGTTTTTCAAAGTTCATTCTGGACAGGTAACATCTCATCATGTCCTCCCATTCTTGAATGGAGAATGCGCCTGTTTGGGCACCTTAAAGTGTGGTGGAGCTTTGGTTTCTGATTGAACAACAACCCTCAGCTGGGATGGATCGTTGCGACTGGTATACTGGCTGTCAGGGGGCTGTGGCTGGGTGTGGCTGGGCAGGTATATTGTGCTGAGTTTAGCTGTGACACTCCCCAATTTTCATTGCCAAATCAGTTATTATGTCACCTAGCAGCTCAGTAGTGACAACTTGGGTAAGCTGTGACTGTGTTTGAGCAATAGGTGTGGAGGTAGCTGTAGAGACTAATGGTGGGAGCAGTGCTGACTGGTCTACTGTGCTTTCATCAATACCACAGACTATTGGCCTACCCCTACCAAAACACATGAATCATCTGCTGACCTCTCCCCAAGCCAAAAGTGACATGACGCCCCACATGATCTTGCTCAGACATATTAATGGCAACGACAGTGTTATCTTGCACAAGATAAATAATACTACACAGTGCAGAACTATAAGCACATTGCAAGGTGGTTTGTAATGCAAAACAATATCACAAAGTCATTAATTCCAGCAAAAAGCATGAAAACAATTACCCCCCCCCCCCCCCCAAAAAAAAAATATCTGTTATGTCTGCAATTTACATTACTCAGGAAGAGTAGAAAATAAAATAGAAATAACCAGGAGATGGGCATAAAACAAGTCTCACAATTTATAAAATGTACAAAATATTTAAAATGTTGGGGTTTTTTTACAAATATTTTTCATAAAGCAAACTTTATAATTGTAATGACTCTTTAAGCATTCATTAGCCACCGAGTACAGGGGCACCTGAGAGTCAAAGCGCAGGGCGCAGCGTTTCCACGCAAGGCGGAGAGTGGATATCAGAGCAGCAGCTTCGGAATCCCACGGAGTAGGAGGTCGCTGGTTGCTAAGTGACAGGTCAAGCGGCACCAAGTGTAACCGGTGGTCTCTAGTTTTGTGTGCGTTGTGTTATGAAGTGGAGGCACAGACCAGGATATCTTTGGAGGCGGTCTCCGTTTATTCTCTCTCTGACAACAGATGAAATACAAAATCCTTTGTAAAATTGTTGTGTTACAACTTCAGCCCCTCTTCCATGAAGTACAACAAAAGGGCGTAGTAAATCAATAAAATACAACTACAGAAAACATACCTGACAACAAATAAATACAAAATCCTTCGGTCAATTGTTATGTTACAACTTCAGCCCCTACACAAGTTAAATGACAAGGAATATATTATCATATTACACAAGTTTAAGCTAGTAGGCTAAAACACACAACCTCCTGTGGTTACTAAGCAGCTTACCTCTTCCATGAAGTACAACAAAAGGGAAGAGGCAAGGCGGGGAGACCCCGTTTATAGAGGGGTGTCCCCTGAAAGTGAACGTAGGGGTACAGAAAATAAATCGCAAACGTTCCTCATATTGACACAGGAGATCTTACTCGTCAGGTGATCACTATTTACATAGAATATTGTGTAATTATAATGTTACATATTTGACTACACACACACAGAAATACACTGCATAATTACTTTTCAACATTTCATGTGAACCATGAAACATTTTTGGGAGCATTATCACTTTTTAACTTCTTCTAGACTGATTTAGCAAGAGTTCAGCTTTAATGTTTAATATTCTACCTGTGTTGTAAGATTAACTTATCCTTTGAATTGACAGAATCTGAAATCTAACATTTTCAGTCAGTAATAAAGACAAAGTTTGTCCAAATATATACAGAATTTATTGCAATGTGAACCATAATCAATGTATTTCTTAAATGTGCATAAAACATAAGGACAATATTTAAAACTAAATGTAAAAGTAAACAGAAGGGGAGAAGGCCTTTCAACGTCATTCCACACCATCAGACACAGATGCCCAGCACACTGAGGATCCACACTGTGACTATGGAAGGAAAATAAATGAGTAATAAATGTTGCAGGTAGTTAACTAAAATATAAAGTTAACTATAAAAGATGCCTCAGTTTGGTTGATAGCACTTTTATGTCACATATTTGAGAGAAAATGGAACAAGGGAGCAACACCTATATATATATATATATATGACAGTCAATAATATTAGTCAACAATATGTTTTTGTGTTGTCCTATGAAGACAGACAATGTTATATCAGCTGTCAAATGTCCAGTAGCCATAACAATAAATGCTGATTCATGGTAATGTTAACGTTAGTCTCCACATAATCTAGTGTGACAAATTACCACTTACTATATATTAAAAAACTTTGAAGCATTTTACACCTTGTGTAGTATAACCTAAATAACAGAGAAATAGTTACTTTAAGTGTGGTATAGTTTCAGGTTAACTTACCTCCAGTATAACCTGGTAATGATGTGGCCACAGGCTACCAACCTCTACGCAGACAAGCTCTGGGTAAAAGCTACTTCTGCTAACGCAGAGTAGCATATAGCATTAGCTCCTTAGCCTGAGCTAACTCGGTCACGTCAAGTTTGGCGGGCGTGGTTTCAGCAACCCGTCACCCACAACCCGCCTATTTGCCCATTTTTGGTTATCCGGGAGTGATGCACGGTGATGCGCTGCCAAGATGGCGACGGCCAGCTCTGCCGAAAAAGAGCTACAAAACAGCTCTTCAGAAACCAACGGGTGATGTCACAGACACTACGTCCGTGAGGTTACTGTCTGTGCTGCTGTGCACATGCGTGAAACACGATGCAGCGCAGTGTGTATGTAACATTCAATGTGACCCGCAGAAAATATTTGACACTGCTCGGCCCTGTTCATGGCCGCGTACTATCAAACAAGCTATTAAACAAGCTAGCTAATGTTATAATAATATAGTGGGCTCATGGAAAAATAATCAGTTATCATAATTTTTTGTCATGATTAATTTATTAATGACTCAGCAACATCTGTATTAAAGACAAGAGAATCATTTCATCCGATATTTCAAGTGAATAAAATGGCCCTGCCTGCCTTCTTAACGTTACTGGAGTTCAGTATAAAAGCAGTATAATATCACCTCGACCAGCTACAACATTAAAATCCTGCTTATTCTTAAATGTATCAAAAGTAACAATTCAACAATATATAAGAATATCATATTAATGGGGTCCATTATGCATAATGATTATGTTTGATACTTTGAGTAAATTTTTGTGATAATGCAGGACTTTTACGTGTAACAGAGTATTTTTACACTGTGGTATTACTACTTTTACAAAAGTAAAGCATCTAAGTAATTCCTCCACTGCCTACTCAATGCATTCTAGCGGCTTCTCATTAAAAAGTGAGTGAAATACAGTTACTATCCACCTGTAATATAATACACCTCCAATACACCTCTTTTTGTCCTGTTTTTAGCTGACCCATATTAACTATGAGATATGAGGTGAATATTCATAATCAGTTATCAGTTTGTGGGCTGTTTGTGAAGCCGGAGAACATAAATTAAAAGTAAAAATAAAATGCAGCATGGCTTGCTGTCATTCTCCAGAATTTCAGTTCTCCACGCAGGTCCATGTAGTGATGCAGGATGGCGTCCCCAAAACTGTTCAATGAATGAGTTTGCTCCGACTGCATATGGTTTCACGTTTACTCATGTTTTTTTTTTTACAACAAGTTCGTGTGAACACAAAACAGATCAGAAGTAAAAGGCTACAATAAATCATTTTGTTCCCAGCAACAAAGTATCTATGGGGGAACATACAAACTTTCAAAGAAATCCAATCTAGAGGTATTCAGGGTGCACCATGACTCTTATTATTTTCTTTAGTATTCTTCTTACCTTCATGTGGTGTGCTACTGTGCATCCCAATCGTTGGAATAAACCTTAAAGTATGGATTTTTGAGTCGTCAATTTAGCACTATGTGATTTTAGCCCAGCTGGGTTTGGTGCTTGCTTCCCAACAGGAGAATCTGAAACGTTAATCGATAGGTTCTCTCCATCTCTAAATCCCTCGTCTTTCTTACCTCAAAACCAAGAAAACAAAAGAGCAGCGTGCCCTTGCTGACATGACGGCAGGCAGGATAACAGAGCCCTGTCGTTTTTCAAGCACCTTGGTGAACAAGTCATGCTGTGACCTTCGTCTATCTCCAGTCAAGGCACCATGTCTTCCTTCTTTTACTTCACCGCTTCTTTCCTGTCCTGAGCCAAACAAATATCAGTCTTGGAAGGGAAGCCTTACAGGAGAGAAGGAAAGCAGGTAAGAGCGTGCAAGGTCGGAGATAAGTGGAAGTAGGAACTTGTGGAATAAGACAGAAAGAGACCAAAAGAGATTCACATGCACGCCTGCCTGCAAGTGCACGAAGCTCCATTTTAGAGCTGCTATTACAGTACTGCACACAGGAAGCAGGCAGGGAGACTTCCCTTGTCATTAATCACAGTGACAGGCCTTTTTGTTGTCACTTAGCAGCTGTGTTCTGAACAACATTACTCTACTGTTTCTAATTACACACACACACACACACACATATATATATAAATATACAGTACACACCACAGTTGCATGTACATGTGGGGCCACGCAGGAGATGCTCCTGGCCTTTTTAAACCCACAAAGATAACTGTTATTTGGCTGCAATAGTTCTGTGTCTGCCCAACTTCTTACAACCGAGTATCAAGACACATCTAGTTAGAAAAGAAGGTTAAGGAAAGAAATTAAAGTTGTAATATGGAACGATCAGGATGCCATTATAATGTCATCTACGAGACAATCACAGTGTCCTTAAATATTTTTCTTTTTTTCGTTGCTGAGACACAAATCAAAACCTCAGTGATTTGAGATATTAAGACATATCCTGAACTGTAACACCTCTGAAAGCACATGTGAATGAGGGATGTTTCACATCAGCTTGTGAAGAGATGACCAATACAATGGGAAAATCTGCGGACTTGTAGGACCGTTTGAAGAGTTAATTTATGAAGGGGTTCACATGATATCGTGTATTTATATTATTAATATTGAGATTGTATAGTAAATATACCAGTTGGTGTTATTAGTTTACATAGAGTGTTTTTGTCTATTACAGTAACTTTGAAGATCAGTCCACATTTCATAGTGAATTATGCATAAATGTAGGTAATCAGGGTGTGAACTACGGGGATATCAGCTCCCCTAAAAGCATGCAAAGCAAGCAAAATGGCTACATATGATAATAGCCTATTAATAATTATATTTAAATAATTAGAATAAGAAGACAAACATGCCTGATACTTTCACTGCCCCCCCACATACTTTTTTGGGGGTCAATGGAGCTCCCCCAGAAGCCGTGGTATAGTTCAATCCAGACACTGTAGGTAATTCCAAAGAGTTCACTTTCTTTTTCTTGGAACTGTAGCTGATGTAGCTGAGGAATGTTAAAGAGCAACTTGGGTGAAGTCATGGAGACTATGTCCATGTTTTATACAGTCTGTGACTGAAAGCTACAAACACACCACCCCCTCTGCCTCCACAATAACAATTATTTTAACTTTCCAAAACTAATGCTCCAACAAGCACGTTCACTTCACACAGCGATTGGTGCAGAGGGAAGACAGTGCGCACCCCTGTACAAGTAGGTAAGTCTTACTTTTGTCACTTTTTGTATGTTCACAAACGTTTATTCACGGTAAAGAGAACATGTTCCAACTATATGTTAGCTTTAAACTAGCTAGCAACCGACCCTGTCTGCAGGAGTGTGTGTGTGTGTGTGTGTGTGCGCTTAGGTCAGCCTCTGACTGATCTCTGAAACTCCAGTTCTTTCTGTTCTTTCTCTCCAGCCTCTCTCCTTTTACTTCCACTTCTAAGCATGTATGAAGCAGGTTCATAAAGCCACAGGATATGTGCACATTTTATGCTCAAGTTGAAACATTTTCAACTCACAGAGACCTGTCCTCACATCAGTTTGCACCTATGCTGAAAGTTTTTGCATCTACTCACATCTTTCCACACTTTCAGTCTCTCTGTTTCTTTACAAAACACAAATCCATAATCAATTGGCAGAATATGATTTCCTAACTCAAAAAAAGTGCACTCAGTGTAACTTCCTTCTTAATGTTGAGATTTTGAGAAAAACAGACAAAATAGAGAAAATAATTGCATTTTTACAAAGTGTCTTTTTTTGTCAATGAATAAAAAATAGCTTCAACTGATCTGTGTTTCATTTCTTATGGAATTGTGAAGTAAACAGCAACATGTAACAATATTTTGAATTACATGTGGATGTTTCTTGCCTCATTACCATTTGAGACAGTCTATCACCAAAACAATTGGTGAAAAACTGTGGATAATGACCGCGTAACATGGCCATTACTTAGGAGTGTGCATTATCTTGGTTATGCATAACTTGACCTTTGAAGTGTCAGACAATATGCAATTTGAAATTTCTCACCTGATTCGCCAAACTATCTTCCAAAGCCACACACACTTTGAGGGGTGATTGTGGATGCAGCCACATGCTATGTACCAGAGGGTGTTGCTGCTTTGTCTGTTAAAGCTTAATGAAAGTAAAGCCTATTTCAACAAGACAATTCTTCATGCAGTGAGTTTAATTCAAGTAGGACTGCTGGCACAACTGCAGTCCTTCACTCTCTGCAGCCCAGCAGAGATAGTGTGTACATGTCCCACAAGCAGCTGAAAAACAACATCTAAAGTTGATTTCTGTAATACATACTGTAGTATTTGTAATACCTAAAGATGCTGTTACTACAACATGTTGAATCTGATGAGTAGTTCTGGTTAGTGACTCTTTTCTGGTGCTACAGTGAGCCTATTGTGAGCAACAAATATCCCTTAATTTGTGAGTTGTTTAAAGGGAGAGTTTGTTTGAGGTACTTATACACAGTCAGTGTCTTACTTGCAGTAGATGGAGGTTTGCATCTACTGCAGGTGATACACTGATTGCTGACAAGCTGAAAGAAGCACGCTGAATACAACATACCCCAGTTTCACGTGTCATTTAGCTGAAGGACTGACATTGAACAGTGAGGGGCTGTCTGAATTAGCTTCAGCTTAATCATTTGATAACTTCACCATGCAGATGGGCAGTAGCCAGTCACACACACAAACACACACACACACACACACACACACACACACACTCTCACACACACTCTCAAACTCTCACACACACACGCACACACAGACTTTCTTTCACACATAAATGGATTTACAGTGTCTGGTGTTCGTTGTCCCTCTGCTTTATCTCCACTCTTGGCAAACAAATGAATAGCCTACATTCAAACGAGATAAGCTCCTAAACTGTATGTGTGTAGTGCTTGTTTGTGTATGTGTGTGCATTTAAAGGCTTTAGCTTTAAGGCACCTCGGGCATTATGCCCCCAAGATGCTAAATTTTGGACTCAGCCATTATCCTGTGCATGTGTATGTGTTATCCTGACAGTGCTTCTGGGTCAGCTTGCTCAACACTGAACTCTATTTGACCCTACCTCCCATGATGCAACACTCATAGTAACCTCCCACGGCTTTCCACAATTCATACCATGTTTTTCAATCCCAGGTAAAGAGATACATTCAGATGCTGACACAAACACACACCTCGGTCTTCTCTCTGCCGGAGCTGTGTGCTCTCTCTCTCACAGTGACAAAGAGCTCTCGAGTTGTTTGGTGACAGTCCTTGTTTACCTCCCTTCACTCCTCCTCCTCTTCCTCGCTCCTTTTTTTTATAAACCGCCCTCTGAGAGAGTCTGTCATGGATAAAGAGATCCTCAGACACAGACTCTCATTGAGAGAGGACGACCCTGTTGTCTCCGCAGTGAGCACACAAAACCTAAAGATCTATTTCTGTCCTCCTTTATTCAAGCATAGCAGTGTGTGGATGTATGTGTGTGTTTCCCTGATGATAGGTCACACACACAGCGGGGCCGTCACAGTTTATCAGCTGCAAAATTTGTCCCATATCGATTCTTTACTTTAAATGAAAATGGGTGCTGGGAGAATCATAAAACGCCGCGAAATGAATTGACATCACTGTTTCCTGCTTGTAAAATGAACCTCAAGGGTGCAAAGACATCTTCCTATAATAATCCTCACATACACATGCCTATACTCACCTACATACACAAGCTGTCCCTCCTTGAGGCAGGTAAGCTTTCTTTAGAAGTGTAAATGAGCAAGGAGATGGGTTCGGAGATGACAGGAGGAGGTGCCTGCAGTCAGATCAGATGGTCTTACTGTCAGTGGGCTCTATTCAACATTACGTTCCTCCTCAATGACAAGTATTCCCTCAGTAACTTTACACATAATAAACAAAAGGCTTCTTAATTATAGGGAGATATAAGATATAGGCCATATAAAGAGTGTTTGTTTTGCTCTTCTTGCAACAACGTCATATCTTTCCAAGGAAAAATCAGCCAGCTCATAGGGAGTGATGTGATTTACATCTCCAACAGAAGAACCACACTGTAAGAGAAAAGTCAGGGCCAGCCCTGACAGTGTTGGGGCCCTAGGCAAGATTTTAAATTCAAGTTAACGTGTGTGGATTTGTGGTGAGTTTTAAATCTCACCACAAATTTTTAAAATGTTTTCCCCTCCCCTTCTTCATGTTTAGTACATAAGTACTGTGTATGTGATGGGGAAGAGGATTTACTTTGTTTTTTATCTGTTTATCATCATGTTATTAGATTCCTTGTGATGCGGACTCACCAGAAGTTGGAGCTTTTCTACTGCTAAAATGCCGTTACAGTAACAACTATTAGACATAGATTATCCCAGCCATTCAAAGCAAAGCAAAAACCATAAATGCCACCCAGCGTTTAGTCTGACGTCAGTATGTAGACTGAGTTTCTATCTTCACCCCCATCTCTCCCGTGATGGTGTTGTTTCACCTTGAGCCTCCAGAACAGCTTCAGTTGTCATCACATATTTTCCAACCCTCTGAACTCTAATGGAGGGATGAACACCATTTTCCCACGATATTCCCTCATTTGTTTTGACGATGGTGGTGGAGGTTGACGTCTACATGAACACTAACACGTAGTGTCTCATGTCTCACAGCACACCATAGCAGTCAGTTGCAGAATCACAGACAAAAAAAGGAGAAATAACCAGGACACTCACCGTCACTTTCCATTGTTTGTTTAGGTTGCTTTCCATTTTACTGACTGTGTGATTTGTTTTGTAGTTTACATAGCTTTTCTTCAAATGTCAGTCAAAGTTGTAAATTAAAAAACTTAACTAAACTTTAAGCATAATTTGATTATGCATGATCAATTTTCAATGGTCTCTTTATCCTTTACTGTGAAGCCCTTTGTAAAATCAATGCCAGTACTATAACCTAAAGCATTGTTTATCTTTCTGACATTTTAGAATAATTAAGAGACAGGTACATGTGATGAATTAATGAAACGTTTTGGTCTCATGTAATGACAGCTGCTCTGGACATTTCAGTAAAATGTCACTTCTTCTTTTCGCTGACAGGTCTAACAAACGGTGGAGCAGGCAGAAGTATCAATATGCAAACAGAGGATTTAGGGCATATAAATGATTATGGGCATCCACTAAGTCAATTTGTACACTGTGAAAATTTGTACATTCAAAAGTAAACATATACTCCAAATGCACCTGTAAACGTGGTATACATATTAAGCAATTCTGAGAAAATCTATGCGGTCTTTCTCATTGCTGTCTTACAAATGTGCTCCAATCCATGCTGCATCATCCTGCTTTATGTATTTATTGCCTAACTCGACATGTAAATGTTGTTATTGTAGTTTTGTTGTGGTTCAACATCCTCCCCATCACCAGAAGCATCTGCAGGTACATGGTCTGTTTCTTCCAAAATGGCCTATATTCATATTGTAGTGGCAAAACTCACACAAAGGTAACAACTTGAAATTTCCTAGTTTTCTGACCGTCACATGACGTGACGTGTTGCTCCGTGTCCTGATTGGCTGACCTTTTTACTGCAGCACATGCCAATAGATGCTCTCACCTCATTTTTACTACACTTAGCTGCATTTTACGACACTTATTGAAGTTACGTGAGTTACATAAATTGCGTAAATTGCTTAAGTTACGCGAGTAAGTTAACTTGCGTGTTAACTGACGTACGTAGTTATTTTAACCCAACCCATGATCTTAGCCTAATCCTAACAAGTACTTTTTGTGTCTAAACCTAAACAAATTGCAACGTTCCACAACTTTAATACCATGCCGTTCAAAATGGCGATTTTTCAAAATGCTAGCATTTTATTTTGAAAGTGTAACTGGACATTGATTATGTAATGGTGCATACTTTACAGGATGTTGCATATTTGTTGTTGCTAAGAGTTGCTAACTTGACCACTGAGTCTTAAATGTAAAATGATGCTAAAGGGCTACCCAGGGCGTTACAAAGCGACGCCAAAGGGCCTTGACCAAGCGTCAATATGTGATGAGTGACAATGTGTTGGTTTTTCACAGATTCATTCATAAAGGTCCCACCCTAGTGCACACATACACTCATTGTTAGTGTTCACAAATATTCTTTAAGCATGTTACTAAATAAAATTACAGTTTTTCTCTATCGAATTGGCACATTTACTGAAACAAACTTCCATTTGTCAATCCTCACACCACGTGGTACATTCAGCACACCACTCTATGTGACCTGCAAAAGGTGATTACTCAGTCAAAAGAATTAAATCATGTTTCAAATGTAAATAAATCCATCAATGAATTAATGATTTTAATCAAAACAAAAGGTTCCTTTATCATTGCTTAGACCAAGACAGTTAAAATACAAAGACGTCTTGTCAAATGTCAGTGTAATCACACTCTGAAAGTGTGATAGTTACCCACTATGTAATGTTGTGCAATTGCTAACATTGCATATTTAGGCAGCTGAATAGTATTGATGTCAGCCATGGCACACAATATACTTTCAACAAAACATTTCTGTATTTGACGTCATTGTGGATTAGGCTGCACTCTCCAACCAGCCTGTCATACTTAGGCCATGGTTGAATACAAGGTCTATAATTGTTGCCTCTATCTCATTTGAGATTTGTCTATGTCTTTGCCTTGCTGTAGCTCTTTCTGTCCTCTGTGCCCCCCTCTCCCTCTTCCTCTCCTCCTCACCATACCACCCGCACTCTAATGCCCCTTACTCTTGCATGGGCAGACTCTTGCCCCAGTCTGTCTCCTGCATGCTCCATATTCCACAGTATAACTGTGTGAGAACTGATTAGTTAGAAGTTTTACCTGTCAGCTAAATTGGACAGCAGTTGCGTATGGTTGCTCTAAATTTTGAGGAAACCGAATTCTAGCCTAAGTCTATCCATCTGACAACCTTTGCAACAATACCACATAACTATTGTGTATCTAATATTTGTGTTACAGGTTATTGTGATTGTTGGTCGCTCTATTTAGCATGTAGGGATTTACACAGTGAACATGTGTATAATTGTCAAAGACAAAGAAAATGGAACAAATAAAAATGGAAATGAAAAAACAGCAGCACATCTGGTGTCCCCTACACCCACTGGTGCTGTGTGCCGCATTATATCTGTGCTCTGTAACAAATACATTTACACTTTAGGCCTCTGAGTGATGCTGTGTTCCTCACCAATTCAGTTAATTTATGCCACACACTGGCCTTTGTGATAATTGTACCTGTGACTTATATAAGTCTCGCTATTTCTCTAACTACAAGGGCATTATGCTGCCAACTTCTTTTTAGCAGTACTACTGCTGCCAGGATCAATCAGTGCATTTTCATTTAAATATAAATACTTTCATGCAGTGTAAGCATAACCTCCTGTCAAAAGGTGTTTTTTTTCCAGTTCACACTATATGATGCCATTTCTTTGTGCTGTGTAGGTCAATTTCATTTATGGAGGTCACACATTTGTCACAATGTGATTTACAGAGAACAAGGGCATGAAAACAGATAGAGACAGAGGTAAAGAAAGCCTGAGATCAAGTGCTTTCAGACTCTGGGAAACAGGGGAGCGATTGTGTTTCAGGTTAGTCCTGTGTCACCTTGTCACAATAATTGTTAAGGTGAGCCAACACAGGTGATAATATTATTCCGCAGAAGCACAGAGGGTCAGTCTAAATAATTCTGTCATCACACAAACAAAGGTCCAGGTTTAAAGGTTAAACTGCATCTTGGGTATATATTTATTTTTGTAAGTCTGGCCGTCACTTCCATTGGCTCCAACATTTATACACATTCAGTTAGCTTTCCACCCTTGATTATCTGATTACTTCACTCTCTGTATTGTAAAAGTACTTTCCAATTCAACCTTTCAGTCCTTTCTGCACTCAGTTTGTAATAGAGTCGTTTAAACCAAATTTGGCTTATCAAAAAAAAAAAAAAAAAAAAAAAAAAAAAAAAAATATATATATATATATATATATATATATATATATATATATATATATATATATAT
>NW_025744239.1:25152-35700 GCF_021292245.1 Micropterus dolomieu
AAAAAAAAAAAAAAAAAATATATATATATATATATATATATATATATATATATATATATAGGTCACTAACATTAACAGTTGGCCACATAGTTTTTTGGTGCATCTCCTATATTAGATTTGAGTCACACAGCTAAGCATCTGATTTTCTGAAGAAAAAAAAACCTGGCAAGCTTTGAAAAACACTTACTGCTGTTCTGAAAGTATTTCCAGAATCATCAAAGACTCTTCTAAACACCTTGATGAAAAGTATTCCATGTGCTGCACGATAAATAAGATTTTAACTTAGCTGCAACTCTCCTTCTTGTTTCGTATGACACACATTTTCCCATGAGTGTTGAATAATAGAAAGTAACATCAAAACGCACAAAAGAACTATACATGACACACCTCCGTCCTGTCGCCATCACCTACGTGAGCTGCATCTCCCTCTTCTTGTAATTGGCTGGTTTGTAGACGGCAGTGAGTCTGATGTCAGCTTGTTGTCAGCTCAGCAGGTCCTTCTAAGGCAGTCTTTTTATCTCTACTCTCTAAAATGTAAACAAATATAGGTAAAAAACATGTAGATCACACCATAACTCTCTGAATCCATACCAACTTTTACAAATAATCACTGAAAATCCTTTTATTGTGCATAATATTTATTGTGAATAATCAGCTTATGCCCCTACAGTATCAGTATCACATCAGGACAATATAACATTATACTGTAGCATGTCTACTTATGTTTTAATAAACTTAATTAATACCAAATTATGAATTTTAATATTCAGAAAATATTAATTCATAAAGCTTGTCGGGGCACCACCCGAGATTCTGTTCGCCCTGGGTCTTGGGATTCCCCGGGTATGGTTAATAATTATACAATTATTCACTAGTGATCAGTTAGTTTACACTCGCTCAATTATCTTAAATCAGTCAGTCAGTCTCATATCGAAGGGTAAATTCTTGAGGCAGGCACACACACAATTCCTGTGATTACAGTGAAGTTTATTACCTAACTAAGGGTGAATATAAAATTGTGGTTAAATATACATCAAAGAAATAAACAATGGCTAAACAATGAGGATGTGGAGTTCTATTGTGGGAGAATTTGATTCACACAGGCAGCTAATGAACGCAAGCTATGAGTTTTAAGGACTAAAGATAATAGATTAACAGACTATTGGACATCACTGATCACAGAATGCCTTGGTTTGGTTTTACTGTGGGTCGTCAGCCTGCCTCCCCACGCTAGCTGCCCGATTCCTGGCTTTCTGCTAGGGAATCTTCCGGGGGTTCTCCGTGTCTGGATGAAGAAAAACCCTGAAGTGTTGACCGTCCTCGGTCTGGCAATTAGGCTGTTCTGTTTGGATGTCCTTTGGGTTACTGCTGGCGGGCCCACGTGGCTGGCACTGCGTCGATGGGATTAGCTCGACGAATAAAGCTTAAAAAGAACTTGGTCGTTCTTGAATTAAACTAGTATAACTTAACGGACTGATAACTTTTAACAAAACAGAAGAAAATAAAAAAAGCAAGTAAAGTTGCTGCACACGAGGGAAAAACAAGGTCACGGCGCTTCGCGTGTGTGGCTTGAAAACGAACAAAGGGCCTTCGCTGTGCCAGGTTGAACTTCTTAGGGCGTTGCCGGGAGACGGGGCATGCTGGGCGCGTGCCGAAGTGCAGTCGGAGAGAACAAGAACAAGAGCGTGTGTCGCTGGGGCGTGGTTCCCGGAGGGCAGTCCTTTGTTCCCCTGAGGGCTTGTCTTTTCTTTAAACTTTTAATATGTCTATTCAAAAATCTATTTGCGCGTATTGTAATCAGATATCTTCCCACAATCAAACCTTAATTGTCAAACGGGTATATCGTTCTTAGTTTTAAGCATTTGATAAAAAGGAAAACAATTGTCAGTAGTTCAACCTTAAGGTTAGCCTTTCAGAATCACATCAGGAACTTAACTAGCTTTCTGGATATATTGGTTGTTACACGTTCTTACTTAGAGAATATAAGCAAGATACACGAATGGCATCAGATTATGAACAGGTACAGAGTGACATTTATACATTAAACGGCATTTCAGACGATGGCATGTAATACTTATTTTGTCCACTCGGGGGAGCTCTGGTTACATGAGGATAGCTTTGATTAACCCTAAAACAACCTTCTGCTCAGGAGCTGGGGAATTTAGTCATTTAACCTTAAATTCGAGCTGGAAAATTAATCAAGTATAGGATGACATTTCTTTATCATATCCTTTCTAAAGGAAGTGTCAGAAAGTGTTGTGAACAAAGCATTGGTTACAACAAAAATTGAATAAAGGTCAGGGATCCTTGCTGAAAATTAAAACACTGCAAAATTAACTTGTTTAGATTCTTTTCAACAACAATATCAACAACAACAAGGTAACATAACTACTCAAATGGAGTGGAGACCTAGTTAAGTAACTTAAAGATTATTTAATTAAACAAGGTAATGCATTGAGTTTTGAGGAGACAGTACTCTTTGTTTACACAAAGAGTTCAGGGCAGTCCTCTGGTGTCCTGGAGTTCCTCACGAATTTACAACTGGGTGTGAAAGGAGAATATCCTTTGATGTGAGGTAATTCAACAAAGAGGGAGGTCAGTTGCCATGGTTACGTGTGTGGGGGAAGTTTAGGGTTTCCTGCCCTCTTTCCAAAAGAGTTCTGATAGGCTGTTTGTAATCTCTGGTTAGTGTTTCTTTGTCATTTTAACAGTCAGGCACCAAGCTTTATCTGGCTGCGGCCCCAGAGGCGAAGTTTTATGTTCGAGCTGCCCAGAAACAGCACTTAGGGAAAGCAAACTTTCCACCGCCTTCTTGGAGTCGCTTCAGCTGTCTGTTGAGTGTTGTTCCACACTGTTTGTTCACAACAATACATTAGAAATTTATTTTCACAGACGTGCTTTCTTTTAAGAGTAATCAGCGATTTTTATATGCAACTGCTATAATGCTGCCAGACCCACGATGGACAGTTTAAGGAACAAAATGATGCAGAAGAACCAGCGATATCATCTTTTTATTCCATGCATTCTTTCTTGTCGCCTACATTACCCACAAAGCAACTTGACTCGATTCACTCAACTCTGCAGATTTGGTTGCATTATGCTATTAGCAGGAAAGATTGCAGCTGACTCCTCCCACCCCGGACACAGATTTTTGTTTTGTTTCAGACTCTCCCCTCTGGCAGGAGGCTGCGGTCCATCAGGACCAAAACCTCTCGCCACAAAAACAGTTTCTTCCCGTCTGCAACTAGCCTCATTAACAAGGCCCGGGTCCCCCACTGACACTCCCCCGTTGCAAATGATACAAATGTCTCTGCACATGTAAATACTGTTTCATCTCGTGTCATGCACAGACCTGGCACGTTGCACATATTTGTTGTTGATTTTTGTTGTTGTATATTTTTATGTTGTCAGTTTATATATTTATATGTACACAATATTCTCTTCCGTTGCGTTACTTCTGCACGGCACAGACCCAGAATAATGCACATGTATCTATCTGCAATGTTGTTCTTCTATTCCATATTTATATATTTCTACATTTATTTATGTCGACTGTATGTTTGTCTACGTGTAGCACCTTATCACCACAGCAAATTCCTCGTATGTGTAAAACATTACTTGGCAATAAAGCTCCTTCTGATTCTGATTCTGATTACTGTCTATTGTAGCCTGTACCCTGCAGAAGAGATGAGCAGCAGCTACAGTCTGTGAAGTCACCAACAGATTATTATTTTAATATTCATCTTTAACCCCAACCAATGCTGACTCAAGCGACATACTTCGAGGACATTTATGCTGCTCCCTCTGGAGACACTAAAGGTATTATACTACTTTAAAACATGCATTAGGACTCTCCAACACCTGGAAGCAGGGTTTGGTCTGTACAGTTTGTGGAGTTCCTCTTTGACAGTTAAACTAAAGAATACATGATGTATCAAAACAGCAGTTCTACAACACATTAGTATGGCATCACCAGAAACACACATCATGAAAAATGATTACGATACAGACTATAGTGTGTAAAAACACTGGGAACTCTCTTTTCACTTCAGCTCTACCTACCAGATGAGAGCTATGAGTCCTTGTTTTCTTTCGCTATTAAATCCAATTCAATCTGAGACAGTTGATTAACATTTTCCTGCACCTGTAAAGTTCATGAAGTGGTTTAATATAAAATAATAATAAGGATTTACAGCTTTCATCTAGTTGGCTTCACTGTAGAGAAGGTGTTGTTCTTATTTTGCGTGAATTGTGCTGCCAGAGCAAGCAACAAACACATTGTCTGACTACCAAAACAGTGAAGCTAGACATGCAATTTAGGGAGCGTCTGCCAGGCAAAGGAGGTTCACAGTCTGACTGCAAAAGGACGTGGAATTTAGTTCATAACTGAAAGTGTAATTTCATTGCTGGCAACTGAATGTAATTTATGTTGTCAATGCAAAATGTAAGGTGCAATAATAAAGACGGTTATACTTATGGAAGATACAGATTCATCTGTATTTTACAGGAATCTCAACGGCAGCAAAGAATGGGTGCAATACAAGTGCAGCAATGAGTTAGCAAAAGTGAATAAAAATGGATGAATAAATAAGTAAATATGATTCTTAGTAGGAAAACAAGCACTAATACTGTATGTAAAAGTAATAATAAGTAATCTCACCATCTCACTGTAACATGTCAAATAGCAGAATTGGAAAGAAGTTTGTCAATAAATGTTTCCATATGCCTGTTTTAATCCACATTTTCAATTTGTGCATAAACAAACCAGAGTGGAATAGACAAAGACAGTACAAACTTACTCTCACTCAGCAGGTCTCAAGGCTGATGAGGTGATAAAGCACAGAGACAAACGAGGGTGTCAGCTGGGCAGGTGAGGCATCTGAAAGAACAACACGCACATAGAGATGAGGGAAACGTTGAGACTGAGCCGGATGAGGGACAAGGATATTCCTGTTGCCCCTATTAAAGGGGATATATGTAGTTTTCAGTGGCCACTAGTGGTGCAGTTTTCAGATTGCAACCTGGTGTGTGCCCCTGCCCCTTTTCAGTAACTATCTTTCATCAGAGGCTCAACAATGTCAGCACAGCTAAATGTATTGGATGATAACAAAAGAGTTAGTGAGCTAGACTGAATATTACAAATGAGGTTGTTGCCACACTTTATAACAGTTAGACCGCAGTAAGTAATGTTACTGTAGTGAATGGGTCTTGTGGTGTTGTCCTGCTAGGCTCCATACAGGCTTGCTTATAACTTATTTAAAGGTGGGTCTCCGACATTGAGAGCGTTGTGTTAAGAAAATAGATAGACTAACTTCTCGGAGTTAACTTGAATGCATTAGTTTTTCTATATACAGACAGCTCCTCTTCAACGTGAGAGAAAGAGGGAAGCAGTGAGCAAGTGGAGGTGCTGAGCAAATCTATGCGCTGCACGCAGATCCAAAATGAATTATGATTTTAATCAGATTAAATAGTATGTAGCGGTCAACAGAGATACTGTGGCGTGTTGTGTCGCAACAAATCAATGGATGAATGGGAAACACTGCAGTGTGGTGCAGATTCTAGAGACTGTTGTCATCTTAGTTCTGATAGTGAGTTAAAATCGCTTTAATATTGGCACATGAAAAACCAATTGCTGGTCATCCCTTCAATCGTTGGTAAGCGATCCAATCGCCAATCGGAACAAGTCTACTTCAGAGGTAACAATAAAACCCAGCAAGTGGATCATTTTTATATGAGGTTACTACCCTTCACACACAGGCAATAAAAGAGTGATTCATTTCATTAAAAAAACTACAGCTCCTTTAAAGAAATAGTTCAACGTCTTGGGATTTATGCCTATTTACTGTCTGGTGGGGAGTTAGTAGATGAGAAGATTAGACCCACTCTCATTTCTTTATTGTAAATAAGAAGGTACAGCAGCCGCCGGTTAATTTAACTTAGTATTAAGACTGGGAGGGAAACAGCTTGCCTGGCTCTGTCCAGCTGTAAAGAAATCTGCTAACCAGCACCTCAAAAGCTTACTAACTATCTACAATCTATTTTGTTCATCTGTGTAAGATGCGTCTTCTGGATGCACTGGGACACATCATCAGTGATGTAACCAGTGTGTTTCGGGTCTTTCAACATCAAATTCATAAATGCAATGTAAAAACATCAATTTGCCATTTTATGGCCTATTTCTTGACTTCCTTAGTGGCAAGGCACCCAGTCAATACACCAAGAAATAACTAAATAATTAACTTTTACTGCTTATGACCGAGTTACATGTCAGTTAGTAAATGAGGTTTTGAGGCGCTGGTATGCAGATTTGTGTTATTTTGGACAGATCCAGGCTAGCTGTTTCTCATTACTTCCAGTCTTTATGGTAAGCTAGGCTAACCACATCCTGACAACAGCCCCATAAAGAAAGATTGTAACATTCTAGGAAACACTATTACTTTTTTTCATAGAGTTTGACGAGAAGATTAATATCACTCATGTCTGTATGTTAGTATCGAGCATGAGCAGGGGAACGCACTGCTCAGCATAAAAACAGCTGGCCCAGCTCTGTGTAAAGACAGATGCTGGCAGGTGTATTTTTTTAACTATGGGGATAGCAGAGCTAGCTGTTTCTCCTTGTTATTGGTGTTATTGCTAAGATAACTACCATAGCTCTGTACTTAACACACGGATGTGAGATGGGTTTAGTTTTTCTCATCTCTGTGTCAGAAAGAAAGCAAATCAGTGTTCTAAAATTCCTTAAATAAGATATATAGACACACACACACACACACACATTGCCTGACAGGGTCTCCGTGGAGCAGTCCCTGTCAAGTCTGTCAACTCTCGGGGTTTCCAAACAAGTCAAGACAAGCTTTCTTGGAGACAAGATACAAGACAACTCATCACTTTTGACTATTTGTCTTTTGGGATGTTAGTCTGGTGCTGAAACGTCATGCTCATGAAGAGCATAAAACTGAAACAAATGACCAAAAAACCACAACAAGAACGACTTTGGGTCATAATGGTATAATTTAAGGGCTAATTCTTGTTTTCATGGAAATTGATTGTTAGGAAGTGTTGTGTATTGTGAGAGGACCCTTGAGGCTTAGAGGCAGCCTGCTAATTAGGACTAAATTGTATTAACACAACAACACCACTGACCCCTCGAAGCCCTCCCTCTCCTGCACACTTTGTTTTTTTGCAGGCGCACACATGGACACATACACAGACAAGTGAAAATACAGTTTCTCATGTACACACTCGCACACCAAGTGTGACCTCATTATTGATGCTGTTCCTGGTTAAGACACTCTCACGGTCCCTGCTGCTCTGGAAAAAAACTAAAGGACAGATTGGCCAATTTACTGTAAACTACTCACACCTTTTTAAAAAAATCATTTTAAGGACCTCAGTAATTATGGCAGTTTTCATCTGATTTCAACACCTAATCACTGTTGTATTTATAGTATAAAATACTGCATCAGTGATGGATGTCAGAGAGGCACCCCAATCCAATTACAGGAGCAACAGATAAAAACGGAAATTCTATGTTATGATCAAATAGTGCCCATTATTTACCTCTGCTGCAGAAAGAGGCAGGACCTTTATTTGAAACAAGCCTAAATCACAGACAGGCCTTTATTTGTACCGTTTTATACCATGTTTTGGTAATTACCTGATATTTTCTGATGTGCTCCTGTTTAATTTCTCTTTGATGTTTGCTGTTAATACAAAGTCAAAATGTCCATGTGTACCATTTGTCTTGATCGATGTAGGATATTGTACATTCACAGCAGTATTATACAACAACCCTCACTGCAAACCCTGTTTGGGACTGGGATTAATGGGACTATGGTATAAACTGTATATGCCTGACGAGGTGGGGTAAGGCCAAACCATCCACATAGACTATACCAGGACAAAATGTCTGAGACAGCAGAGAGTAGCCAGTCAAGAAATGGGGTTTCTTTAGATAGTTGCGTCTAGGGTTTCCAGGATGTAACAAATGTGTGGCTTCCCACGCTTCCCATTCCCAAGCAATGCCAGAACAAATGAGATACAATTTAGCAGTTTTTATTAGATGAGCAGTGCCCAAAACAACCACCTAAACACTAAGAAAACCTAAAACTTTCCTAAACCAAAAACAGAAAGTAAAGAAAAGACAAAGCTCTAAACTGGGCTTCTAATTCCAAAGACAGGAGAAAAAAGGTGCAAACAAAAAGGACTTCTCACTCTTACTCACTGCTAGTAGCTGACACAAGGAAGCTACAATAAAGAAACTTGCTACATAGCAAACAAAATGGCTAAAGCCAACAAAACAAGGTTGTCATAAGACAATAATCAAAATCACTGAGGTAAGCTACTTACAACATCTAATATGCTCACTACACAGGTTCTCTACTCACAATGGAAACAGACAGTACACAGGCTCAGGTTGGGAATGGCAGAGAGAGAGAGAAGTTCCTGTCAGTGGGGCTTAAAATGGCTGCTGTCATCCAGGTGACCAATCAGGAGGCTCCAATCAGCTATGCAGGACCAATCCGGTGTGCCCACCTGTTCTCCATTACCTGCATACACTCACTCACACTCTAAGGGAGGAGAACAGCTGACAGTGCAGGGAGAGATAACAAATAACAAAATATAACCCCAGGGTCATAACAATATATTAAGAAATTATATTTACTTAATTACTGCAACTTGGCCACTGACAGATAACATGGAAAATGCAAGCCACGGGTGTGCAACATTGTCAGGTGTTTCAGCACCTAAGTCACATAAGCCATATAATAGATAAAGGTTATACAAACATTGACAAAGGAAACATGCAAATTCTCTCTGGGACAATGGACACTCGCCAAAACTGCCCACCAGCAATTATATCTGGCCCTCAGCCAGATTATGGTGCTTTGATAGCAGCAATAAATAAATAAATAAATTGATAGCGGTGCTGAAATAGATCTCAGTCATGACAGCAACAGTTACTCACACAATCACTTCTTCTTTAGTGGTTTTGCCTGCAAAATAAAAGTGTGAGAACGTTTTATTTCCAGTTGAATTGAGAGCTTTTACTTTCTGAACGACATTAAAAAAGTCTGTAGCCTGCTTCACACATGTCTGAAATAGCCTTCAGAAAAGGTCCCTTAAATGTCCTCTGCCTGGAGGTACTCGGGGTTGATGGATGCGAGTCAAACAACGTGACACACACACTGCAGCACATGCTTTATTGTGAGCATGTGAAACAGTTGCTTCATAATCAGTTTGTTGAAGAGAGAAAAATAAAACAATTCTCCCAACATGGGGTCAAACATGCAAACTTCTGGTTGAGAATCCTATGCTTTCCCAACTGAGCTAGCCAAACACCATTACATTTAATGTAAATATTATGCCTTATATTCTCACCCACCATCTAATGGATAAAACCAGTAGCTCTGACGCAAGACTTATTTGCCGACCCCTGCTGTATATTTTTACTCCTTCTTCTTTGAACGTACGTATTCAACATAGGGATGAGCGTTTACATTGCCAGAAGAAGAACGTAGTGACAAAACACACTCTGTAGCACTGTTTGTCCATTTTGGGCTACTGTAGAAACATGGCGGCGCAACATGGCGATCCATGTAAGGGGGGCACCCGTGGTTATGTAGATATAAATGTCTCATTCTAAGGTAATAAAAACATTACAGTTCATTATGTAAGGTCTTTATACACCACTGAAAACATAGTTATGGATCTTATATTGTATTTCTGTTAATAGATCCTCAGAAATATTACACCCTGGACCTTTAAAGGTACCCTGTGGAGTTCTGTTTACAACGCTTTGCATCCAGCCACAAATGAAACCAGATGGTTTATTTCTGAGTTGGATAGATCCAGTATCCAGTGAACCAACACTTGCAATCTTTAGTCTATGTTGTTCAGATAAATATGGGAATATACTTATTAACTTGATCCGGATGTTTTAGCCAACTATAGACCTATATCTAACCTTCCATTTCTCTCTAAGGTTCTGGAGAAAGCAGTTGCTAAACAGCTGTGTGACTTTCTACAGAGCAATAGTTTATTTGAGGATTTTCAGTCAGGATTTAGAGCTCATCATAGCACAGAGACAGCACTGGTGAAAATGACTAATGACCTCCTTATTGCATCAGACAAAGGACTTGTCTCTGTACTGGTTTTATTAGATCTTAGTGCTGCATTTGATACCATTGACCATCAGATCCTATTGCAGAGACTGGAATATTTCATTGGCATTAAAGGAACCGCTCTAAGCTGGTTTAAGTCCTATTTATCAGATCGATTTCAGTTTGTACATGTTAACGATGAGTCCTCCATGCACGCCAAAGTTACTTATGGAGTTCCTCAAGGATCTGTCCTTGGACCAATCCTCTTCACTTTATATATGCTTCCTTTAGGCAATATTATCAGGAAACATTCCATAAGCTTCCATTGTTATGCAGATGATACTCAGTTATATCTATCGATCAAGCC
Source organism: Micropterus dolomieu (assembly GCF_021292245.1). Lineage (NCBI taxonomy): Eukaryota > Metazoa > Chordata > Actinopteri > Centrarchiformes > Centrarchidae > Micropterus > Micropterus dolomieu. Next base: position 35,623 of record NW_025744239.1, read on the forward strand.
AGATGAAACTCATCAGTTAGCTAAACTTCAAATGTGCCTTCAGGATGTTAAAACCTGGATGACCTGTAATTTTCTCAT
>NW_025744240.1:0-16290 GCF_021292245.1 Micropterus dolomieu
TCATCATTAGTCATTTAGGTCAACATTGGATCATTCAGAGATCCTCACTGAACTTCTGGAGAGAGTTTGCTGCACTGAAAGTAAAGGGGCTGAATAATTTTGCACGCCCAATTTTTCAGTTTTTTATTTGTTAAAAAAGTTTGAAATATCCAATAAATTTCGTTCCACTTCATGATTGTGTCCCACTTGTTGTTGGTTCTTCACAAAAAATTACAGTTTTATATCTTTATGTTTGAAGCCTGCAATGTGGCAAAAGGTCGAAAAGTTCAAGGGGGCCGAATACTTTCGCAAGGCACTGTATATTTACCCTCCACACTCTAATTGATCAAGAATTAAACATTAAGAAAAGAAAGGTATATGCCTGTTTTGTTAAAATCTAAAAAGCCTTTGATTCCATCTGGCACGAGGGCCTTTTCTATAGGCTACTTGAAAATGGCATTGGAGGAAAAACATATGATTTGATTAAGAACATGTATACAAAAAGTAAATGTGCCATAAAGAGAACAAACAGCGTTCTTCTCCCAGGGCCGGGGAGTGATGCAGGGATGCAATCTCAGTCCAATTCTCTTCAACCTATATATCAATGAATTAGCAAACCAATTAGAGAGTTCCGCGGCACCTGGCCTCACCCTGAACGACACAGAGATCAGAGGTCTGCTGTATGCAGATGACTTAGTGATGCTCTCACCTACTAAAGAAGGTTTGCAGCAGCACCTTAACCTCCTGCAGAGATTCTATCAGACCTGGGCGCTGACAGTAAACACAGCAAAGACTAAGATAATGATCTTTCAGAAACAATACAGAAATCAGGTTACACACAATTTCTATTTAGACACCACTAAATTACAACATACAAAAAACTACACTTACCTTGGCCTCAACATTACATACACAGGGAACTTCAACATTGCTGTGAAAGATCTGAGGGACAAATCAAGGAGAGATTTCTATGCAATAAAAAGAAACATTAAAATCTATATTCCAATTGAAATCTGGCTTAAAATTTTCCAATTTGTGCTAGAACCAATAATTCTATATTCAAGCATGTGATTGGCAAAGGGCAAAAAAGCAGGAAAATATACTGAGAACACCCGACACCCCGATTAAACTGGCCGCGGCTCTAACAAGGAAGGTAAAGCAGGACCCATGACAATATGTTATTTAATGGATGTGTTGCAGTGGGAATCAAAGACAAGGGTCTAATCCACTGCCCCATCACCACCTCTCTATAATAATTATTTTGCATTCATTTTTACCAAACTTGAACAGCTAAATGTGCAACATGAAACATGAAATAATTGAGTCTATAACTAACTACTAACTTTCAAATTAGTTCAGTTGAAGTTAATAGATGATTTTTGAATAAGAGACAGCAGCAAAGGTTGTTGCCTGTTTAAGACCTGGTGGCCTGACTGTTAAAGAAACACTTACATTCTTCAGGAAACTCAAACAGCTGATCAGTCTCTATCTGTTGGAAACTGTAGGAAAACTGACATTAACGGGATCACGACAGTCACACAGAAGCCGTTGCCATGGTTACCTTGCGGAGCGCTTGTTTGCCTGTCTGTTGATGGGGAGCGTGGAGCAACCCATGTGAAAAGGCCTTATATAGCCTAAACCCTGTCACAATCATTCACAAGAAATTAATTAATAACCAAAACTTTTAACATAAGGACGACTTAAAAAGCAACCATTCACACAGCAAAGTGTATTTAGGCTACATGAGTGATCAACAGACAACAAAGTCAAAGTAAACATTAGACAAAGCCTCTAACAAGCAATAATCAAAACATTCCCAATTTATCTGATCCTTATTGTCAACTCAGTGTTGGGCAAGTTACTCAGAAATAATATTACCTACTCGTTACTTAGCATACTCCTTAAAAAAGTAATATTAGCTACTCTACTTAGGCCCACTACTGGGTGATAGCCTATTATAACGCCACTCTCTCCCGATGAGTCCAAGCATCACTGGCAGCAGTGGCCGGTTTACAATGGACGACAATGTTCTTTGCATATTAGACTGTGACACAGTAATGGCAATAACGTTACTTACAGCTGTCGGAAATACCTCTCTCTTCCTGTTCTCCAGTTGTCCTTTAGCTTCTTGGCTAACAGCTGACTTTAACAACATAAGGTCCGGTGCCGCTGAGCTGCAGCGTGGTCGCGTATTCGCGTCAGGGATGATGCGTTCAGTAGCGCAGCGTTACTTGGATTAGTAACTGTAATAATACAACTGTTTTGGAAATAGTAATCCGTTACATTACTCTTTACTGGTTACAAAAAGTAATTTTGCAGTAGGCCTATTACTGCCCTAAACGTTATGTACCACTGATGCACGAGAGCGCCTATGGTACACACTGCGCATGTGTGGAATTGGCAGCTGAGCGTAAACGAACATCCTTGATACTTAGAAAGGAAGAAACTTTACACACGTCAACCTAGATCCTTTCCATTTCACTCGGCCAGGTCCTGTACCTGTAAAATGTCCTAAACTAAGAAAAATGCTGACAACATACAGACTGAGTGAACACAGCCTGGCCATAAAAAAGGGTCGCCACAGACAGAGCTGGCTACCACAACAGGAGAGACTCTGCTCTGACAGGGGACAGGTAGAGACAGAGCTGCACTTTCTAACCTCATGCCCCAAATATAAAACACTAACTAAGTTTGCAAACATTTCCCAAATATACCCCGAATTCAATTTCATATCAGACACACAGAAACTCCCCTATTTACTGGGAGAAATGCCCAAATGTGAAATAATTGCTGCAAAATATCTCCTCATGCCATGAAGTGAGGACAACCAGTGGAACCTCAGACTGACAAATAATTGTACAGATTTTCAAATTATTATTATTTTCATCATTTGATATTTTAGTAATTGTTTTGTTATTACATTTGATACTGATTTTTATTTATTTATTTTAATCAATTATTTATTAAAATTTTTTGTCTATTAATATACACACACGTTACTATTTAATTTATTTATTTTAATTTTTTTATATATTTTAATTTTTTTAACACACACACACACACACACACACACACACACACACACACACACGCGCGCGCGCGCGCTTACGGTTTTATTTTATTTTTAATGTATTTTTATTGTTTTAACACACACACACACACACTTAATGTTTTATTTATTTATTTATTCGATTTGCAGGGGGCTGCTGGGCATTGGGTGTCGCCCTGCTCGTGCAGTGTGCGCGTTGGGCTCTTCACTTGATGATTGCGTGGCATTTGGGCGTTTTGGTTGTTCGCTGTGCGGCGGTGGGGTGCTGGGTGGGGGGGGAGCACTGGTCTATGTTGTGTGCGCGGTCCGGGCGCTGCTCTTCCGCGGGTTACGCTTCTTGCGTTCCGTCGGCATTGCGTTGTCAAGTGGCATTTGGGTCGGGGTCTTCCGCGTTTGCATCGCGGTGCATCTGGGAGTCTTATTTATTTTTTTTTTTCTTTCTCCCACCCCTATTGGCTACTGGGGTTCTTGCCTGCCTGTTGCTGGGGTAGGTGTGGCACAGTCGTGGCGTCCCACTCTCACTAACAACTACATTCTTTAACAGGCTTATGCGCGCACACATGTACACACACACACACATACAGACACATTCACCCACACGCACACAGACACACACAGTCTCAGACATAGACACAAACAAATTAGGTTGTCCCTGGTAGAATTATTCCTGATGCTTTTCTTTCAGTTACTTATTTAAATTAATTATTATTCCAGCTCAAGTGGCTGTGCTGTGTTGCTTATTTAGTGTGCGTGACTGTTTCTTGATTTCATTTTTCTCTTAGTTGTCTTACTATGTCAGCTGTTTATTGCTGCTGTTCGGCTGGTTGTCTTTTACTATTATTATTTTTATTGTTTGTTTGTTTGTTTTTGTTTGTTGTTGTTTTTCTCCTCCCCAAGCCTCTGTTCTATTGCAGGTTTCATTGGTTTCTGCAATTGGTGTTCCCTCTGCTTTTCCCTGTTGTCCCCACCTTCCATCCCCCTTCTCTTACAGGTCTTGTCCTCTGTGCTGTCTGTTTGTGCCCCCCTGTCTGGCCGGTGACAAATCAATACATAATTATATAAATAATAAAACAGACAAAGGAGTATATTAATATTCTCTTGTTAAAGTAAAATCTGTCTGGCACCATATGGTATCCAGGTCATCAGGCAGGACAGGTTTTAAAAAAAAAAAAAAAATTGTATTTATTTATTTTATTTTTAATATACAACACACACACACACACACACACACACACACACACACACACACACACACACACACACACAGTGCGCTTACTGTTTTATTTTATTTTTAATGTATTATTATTTTTTTAACACACACACACACACACACACACACACACACTTACGGTTTTATTTATTTATTTTATTTTTAATATATATATATATTTTAACACACTACCTGGTACAACTACTAACACACACAGAGACACAAACAGACACACACGCACACAAACACATGTGCACACACACATTCTCTCTCTCTCTCTCTCTCTCTCTCTCTCACACATACACACACACACTCACACACACACTTGGTCCTGTATTCTGATTGGTGGACAGACCTTAAGCTATTTCTTGAATGAAATTCACTGTACTGCTTCTGCTACTATAACCACTACTACTGCACTCATTACTACTACTAACACACACAGACACAAGCACACACAAACACATGTGCACACACACACACAAATTACAAAATAAAAGCCCTATTATAGCAATCTTAGTCAGGTTGAGAAAGGCTTTTTAATAGCTCTCCTGACCCACTTTCAAATTAAAGCCCCAAACAGTTAATGCATCTTAACAGTGAATTCAGGATGAGGCTGATTTTCCAAGATAAAATCCCCCTATGGTGACAAGATGTCAACACCAATGCAGGGATGAACCTAATGTTTCAAAATAAAAGCCCAAACACACAGGACCTTTCACTGCAGGATGTGACACCCAACTTCTTGAACCTTACAATTCTCAAAAGTTTTAATACATAATAGGCAGTATTCAACTTTTACACCCCATTCATACTTATTAGACCAATTTGACCTTTTCCACGTCTTCATACTCCTTGGAAAAGTTTTTTAAGTCATATCTTCAAAGACTTTCTCACATTAATTTAAATTTTCAAATCTTTCAGCTACAAATTCTTTCAAACCTTGAATGATTTACCTTTCAGCAGGTTTGACAGTGAAACAATATACAGTAGCTTCTAGCTTGTTATTGCATTTCTCCTTCAACAACTCTGCCTTCAATAACATTATTCCAGCTCTGCTGCAGGACAAGTTCTCCCAGCTGAGCATGCCTGCAGGTGTATCACAGTTCAATTCACAGTACTATTCAAAGGGGCTGCTGACCCTGTGCTTCTCTGTTCGTTAGTTTGTTGTTTGTGAATTTTCAGCGTTAATCGTGTGGTCAACTTCTGTTTTGTTCACGTCCTTGTGTCAAGCAACATGGAAATGAATTACTTGCGTGCAGTGGTTATTTCATTCAATATGCTGTCATAAGAAAGAACTTTGACAGACACAATCACATGCTATATTAAGTTCAGTGAAGAAACTGTTATCGCTTCTAAGATAGTTAAGGTATTTAGTAATAACAAGCCATGGCTCTCAAAGGATCTTAAAATGTGTCTGAATGAGAAAAGGGCTGCATTTTTGAGAGGAGAAGCTGAATTAGTAAAAATAAAGAGAAGGACTTCAGGCGTAAAGTTTTTACAGCAAAAATAGATTTTAAGTATATTGTCGAGCAAAGATTTTATACAGGCAATGCAAAACAAGCATGGGAGGGATTAAATACAATAATGGGTAGGGAAAGAAAGAAACAAAGTGTAAACATGGCAGATTGCGGCAAATTTGTTAATGATTTAAACAATTTTTATGGAAGATAGAAGATAGACCCAAAAATAGGCTGCAGTATTATCTGTGATCAGATTGGTAGCTATGAACCTATACAGCTCTCTGAAGAAGAAGTAGCCATGTGTCTCTCTAAAATCAGACCAAACAAAGCCCCTGGGCCTGATGGCCTCCAAGGAAGGGTGCTAAAGGTATGCTCTCAACAGCTTAAAGGGGTTCTTACTCAGCTATTTCAAATTTTGCTGAATTGTGGTGTTTTTCCAAACTCATGGAAGAAATCCACAATAATACCTGTGCCTAAAGTCTCTAAGGCTACAGCCCTTGGAGACTTTAGACCAGTGGCACTCACTCCACTCTTAGCCAAGTGTTTGGAGAGAGTGGTCAGCACCAATCTTATATCCTCTGTTGGGAATCAACTGGACCCCCTTCAATTTGCCTATAGGTCACACAGGGGCACAGAGGACGCAACTCTTACTCTTGTGAATCAAATAGCTAAACACCTGCAACAACCAAAATCACTTGCTTAGGTTCTTTTTAATTATTTTACTTCTGCTTTTAATACTATGCAAATTGATATTCTTTTAGAACAACTTTGTAGGATGAGTGTGAATGGTGGGCTCATTCACTGGATTAGAAGTTTCCAGTGACTGCCCTCAGAGAGTCCTAATGAACGGGGTCTACTCAGATGAGGTTGTTATAAATACTGGAGCACCACAAGGCTGTGTGTTGTCACCTCTGCTGTTTTCAATTTATATAAATGAGATGACTGTGCACAGCACCAATGTTAATTTACTTAAATATGCTGATGACATGGCTTTGGTAGGACTTCTCACAGAAAATAATACAGCACATGAGGAAGTTTACTTTAGCCAGGTCACTTTACTGCAGGACTGGTGTCAAATTAACGTGACTAAAACAAAAGAACTTATAATACAAACGAAACCAAGAGGGGCCAGTAACATCACCCCTATTGTACTTAACAGCTGGCCTGTGGAAGTAGTGGAAAATTTTAAGTACTTGGGTACAATCATTGATCGCACTTTAAGTTTTAATGTAAACTCAGAGAGTTTTTTTATTAGAGCTAACCAGCAATTGTTTTTAATTAGAAAGCTGGGTCAGTCAACACATTCTTGAGATGGTAGAAAGCATTTTACAGTTTAATATAACAGCTTGGTATGGCAACCTGAATGTGAAAGACAAAAACAAGCTTTCCAAAATTGTTAATATTGCAGGGAAGGTGATTGTCAAGTCACAAAGGCAGCTTGGGGATGTATTTGATAGGGCGGTACTCAGGAAGGCCAGACAGATATCAGCAGACACCCTACACCCACTAAACTCAGTTTGCGTTGCTCCCATCTGGCCGTCGATTCAGGGTCCCAAGGGCGAGCCGGAACATCTATAAGATATCTTTTATTCCCCATGCCATACAGGCACTGAATGTAAACTGAAAGCACTTTTAAATGTGTTTATTATAGGTCGTAACCTACCCTATTTCCATCGGACACGCTGCTTTCCATTTTTTGTTGTTGAATGTTGATGGTGGTACAGTGTCATACTCTTAACTGTGTGTATTTTTATTTTTTATGTAATTTTAACTGTGGTATCACTGTTGTATATCTGTTCAGAGAAGTCGAAGACAAATTTCCTCTAAGGTGGACAATAAAGTCTAATATAATACAAATTTGTTCAAATCAGCAATTCAGTTTAGCGCAAGCTTTCAAAAATCCTTTAAACATTGCACATCTTTCAAACCTTTGTACTATTCAACTTGTTTCAAGACAGCAGTGCAGGTTAGCATCAACTTTTCAACAAAACCTTCCACATCTTTCATACATTTCTACTATTCAACTTTTTTCAAGAACATATGGTGCCGCTGACCTGCAGCACATCATTTACGTCAGGAATGGTGCGTTTACTTTGGCGGTCTGCCCAGGTTAGGGAACACATTGTTGCGAATTGTAACGTAATCACTGTGTTTCTCTAATAAATTCTACAATGTGGATATTTTACAAGAGGGGACCAGGGGAAGTGAAAGTGAACACACCAGTCAGATGTTATTCGTTAGCTATCATGTTGTTTTTGTTTTGACAGGCTACGTTGTCAACACGCCTCCTCAACATGCAGCTCAGCTTCTGCGAACGGAATCACCGGAGGAAAAACAGTTGTACTTGTACCTCCTACCAGGTACTTTTTTTGTATCACCTCCGTCTTATCAGAATCAGAAGGAGCTTTATTGCCAAGTAGTGTTTTACACATACGAGGAATTTGCTGTGGTGATAAGGTGCTACACGTAGACAAACATACAGTCAACATAAATAAATGTAGAAATATATAAATATGGAATGGAAGAACAACGTTGCAGATATATAGATGTGCATTATCCTGGGTCTGTGCCGTGCAGAAATAACGCAACAGAAGAGAATATTGTGTACATACAAATCTATAAACTGACAACATAAAAATATAATATAATAATAATATATAATAAACAACAAAGATCAACATCCATCCATCCATCCATCGTCAACCGCTTATCCTGTGTACAGGGTCGCGGGGGGCTGGAGCCAATCCCAGCTGACATTGAGAAACGCGAAAGGCGTGGTACACCCTGGACAGGTCGCCAGTCCATCGCAGGACAAAGATCAACAATCAACAATAAATATGTGAAACATGCCAGGTCTGTGCAATACACGATTTACAATTTACACGTGCAGAGACATTTGTAAGGGGGGAGTGTCAGTGGGGGACCTGGGCCTTGTTAATGAGGCTAGTTGCAGACGGGAAGAAACTGTTTTTGTGGCGAGAGGTTTTGGTCCTGAAGGAACGCAGCCTCCTACCAGAGGGGAGAGTCTGAAATAGTTTGTGTCCAGGGTGGGAGGGGTCAGCTGCAATCTTTCCTGCTCGCCTCAGACTCCTCGAGGCGTACAGATCCAGAAGGGAACGAAGATTGCAGCCAGTCACCTTCTCTGCAGAGCGAATGCTGCGCTGCAGCCTATCTGTCTTTATCTGTCTTTCCATTTTGAGTAATGTTGAAATGTTTTAACTTAAATCAAGAGACAGCTGTTTGTTGGTCGCTGGTGTGTGTGTCGCATTGAACATTACGTCACGGCAGTTGTGTGTGGCGTCGCTATGACGACCAGCTACATTGAGGGGTGCTATCTCTGGTTATTATCTGCGATGGAAAACGAAGGACGGCCAAAGTCAGTAGAGCCGAGGCGAGTTGAGCTGGTACTGGTAATGGAAAAAACGTCATAAGAAGCGGGGAACGCTGATGTGTTTGCAGCAGAGGTACGTTAGGTCTGTGAGTGTGAAGAGAACTGAAGGAGGCAAATTCAATAAGTGAGTGACACTTACGATGGAGAATGAAGTATAATTAAAACGGTGAAATAAGAACATGGCTGCTAAAACTGCGGCCATTTCGCCCAGCCCTACAAGAGGCTAGACCTCAGTGAATGAATGTGTGTGAATGGTGAATGCAGATGTAGTGTAAAAGCGCTTTGAGTGGTCAAAAAGACTAGAAAGGCGCTATACAAATACGGAGCATTTACATTTAAACACACCAGCTTGCCCCGCCTCTCTCTGTCTCCCCCCTCATCCGTCTACTCCACTTTCTCCATCAGCAGTGCGTTTTATAAAGTCGCCTAAAAGACACAGAACTCGTCTTTTTTCCGTATTTTTCCACCCGTGATCCAGCAGCAGGTGAGCCGCTTGTGGGCTTGTTAATGACCCAGCCAACCAAACAACACGCTGGAAACACTGGAAAGTAATATAGTAACGTAACGAGTTACATAACTAGTTACTTTTACCACCCAGTAATAAGTAAAGTAATACAATTAATTAATACAATTTCTGAGTAACTTGCCTAACATTGGTCACGCCACAAATTCATTTTCTCACAGTGAAAAATAAATGTATAAGTTGACTCGCGGAGCTAAACACCTCCGCCCAGCTGATGCGACACAACGGCACACACCGTGATAGTAATCAAGTGAAGGCTGTAGGGCTGGACACGAATATCCAATCGTTAGGTAGGCATTTGATTTTCAATTTTGAGATTCGAATATTGAGGGTTTGTTTTCGTACGCCTGAACCTCCCTCACAGCAGTGAATGTAATGCTTCAGTTGACATCAAAGGGGGAAAAAGCCATCAGTTGTGTGGGAGCACTTTAAACTGAGTGATGACAACTGCAGTGCGGCTGTTAAGGCGTTTATTAATGTTACATTTGCTTAATTTCATTACAGATCAAAGCAGTCAAATAGCCTACATTTTGACAGTGGTGGAAAGTAACAAAGTACTGTTACTGTACTTAAGTAGTTTTTTTCCCGGTATACTTTACTTGAGTATTTTTAGCGGTTTCAACTTTTTACTTTCACTTTGCTACATTTCTATGCCAAATATCGACTTTTTACTCCATTACATTCTGCACGAGACCTCATTACATTGTTATTAGCAGCTTATGCAGCGCACCTGAGTGGTGCAGCGCTGAAAATCAAATGTGAAACTGACAAAGCCAACTTGGCACAAATCAACTTCAGCCAGCTGATGTGACACTGGCTTATGCAATGATAGTCCAGCGCAGAGCTGGACGGCCCCTTTCCTTTCCTGTCAAAGGTGAACGCAAATGTTTACAACTTTGCAGATGAAGAGGGACTATCCTTCTAGGCATGAGAAGAGAAAAAAACTCAATGGAGAGTGAAGTGCGGGAACAGCAGTCAGGTAAACATGTGTTCTCTCCTCGCAAAGTCTGATCACTCTTAGCCTAATGTGCAGCTGCAGTGAATCTCTGTCTATCGGTCGGTCTTGCTAATCAGCTGAGCAGTGCAGCTCTGGTCTTTCTGTGTCTTGGTTACTTGCCAGACGGGCTCGACTGAACAATGTTAGAGTGAAAGACAACTCTTTATTACGTTTGATAAGCGCAGACGGGCCATGGTGTTTCTAAACTGTGGCTTGGAAAGATGACCGCATTGCGCGTGGAAATGAGTTCAAATGCATGTGCACGAAATTAAATTTAGCAAGAAACATCTGTGTAGACCAGACGAGATGTGAGGGCACTCCTCATACATCATTTAGAAAACAAGATATTAAAGTTTAGTTACAACTCTGGACTAATGCAATATGGGAAGCAGTGGATACGCATTGACGATTAATAATATGCTGATTAGCTGAGCAGACTGGGCAATATGGATGCACATCTCAGTAAATAATAAGCATCACATATTCAGCCAGTCATTTTATAAATTTGAAATGCATTTGAATGAAACCTGGAGGAGCCAGTTTGACTGGGCTTGATGCAGCTGATAAGGTTAATATACCGTTATAGAAAATAGCTATAATTTACAGGGGCTATGCTTAAGTTTATCAGTAGAGTAGATGCTGGATCATCAGCCAGTACAAGCGCAGTTGATCCACATCCAGCCTCAGCCAGCACGAGCACAGATCCAGTACAGACGTCTTTAGACCTGGCGAAACACAGGCAGCCTCAGCCAAGTACGAGCACAGACAGAGATATACAGCCTGCATCAGATCCAACCAGCTCAGACCCTAATGGAACTGTGGCTGCTCTGCCAAATGATCCAGCAGACTGGCCCCCAGTCTTATCAGACTTCATGAGGACTGAGTTAGTGTGCCAAGGTCCATTCAAAGAGTTTTGTATTCAGGCTTCCTACAGAGGGAGGATTGTAGTGAGAGCATTATGGTGTCAGGTGTGACTGTGCAGCAGACCGGCTCTGTTTTTGCAGCCAGTTTGTGACGGAGTGGAAACGTATCTGGTTGAGTTTTGCAATACAAACATCTAAAAACTGAAGACAACTTTGCTCTGTTTGGATTGTGAGCTGCACTTTATCAGAGGTGTTGAAGTTAACGTAGATTTTTGGTGAGATTGTGAATTGAGAAGTGTTTCAGTTAGTTTTGGTTTCCACCTCCTTGTGACATACCCAAAGTCCCAAATGGGGTTCGGTCTGTCAGACGGTCTGAAGGGAATACTACCACAAAAGCAGAGCAATAACACAGACTTATCCTCACCACATATAGGAAATATCCACTTGTCCTCTTGCGACTCAGTTTTCCTTATTGTGATTAGCTATAAATTCTAATGATGCAAAATCTGTCTTGAGTGAATTTAAAAATATACGTTGCTTTTTGTGAGATCAATAAATTTGAATGTGCTTTTTACTTTTGATTACTTAAGTATTTTTGAAACAAGGTAGTTTTTTTATTTTTACTTGAGTAGGTTTATACTGGATGACTTTTACTCTTACTTGAGGAACATTTTTCATGTGGTATCTGTACTTTTGAAAAGGTCCCACATGCACATTTAAAGAGGTCACTTCCCTAAACAAAGACACAAAAGAGGAGGGAAGACTAAATCATGCTTGCATGAGTGCTGACTCAGCAGGGATGATATTACAGTTTAGGGTAGCCTTTAGTCTGTGAGTGGTGTTAACCTGTTGGCTTAATGTCCATAGTAAACTAAGCTAGCTAGCTACAGACGAGAATTACATTACTAGCCTACATTTCATCAACATTTAATCAGTGCAAGGAAACGTTTAGCAAGACATTCATAATAAATCATTGTCCCTGCCCCTTTTAGCAGACTAACAGATGAGTCAGCAGCACCCCAGACTCCCCATAACTGTAGCCTCCTTGTCCCAGTGAAGAAGGGGAGCAGCATGGTGTTAATGACAGGCCAGTTAGCATCATTCCAGGGAGTCTGTGGGGATTTCTGTCTCTCTTTTTATCATAACAAAAAGATATTAATGACAGAAACTCAAACACAAATTAGTTTCTCACATAATGATCATTATAAAATAAATAAAATAAAAAAACACTTTCCTGTCTGTACTGGATGCTGTGACAGCAGCATACCTCAGCCTGCATGTAAGTTACAGACTATATTAAAATAATCCAGTTTGATACGTTCATTTAGATTGAATTATGGCCGTTAAATGACATCTAGATACAGACTTTATTATTCCCATCATGAAGGGCAATTTATTTGAGAAGCAAATAGTGAACTGCATCCTGTATGCAGACTTGCATGAACAAATCACCAGCAGTAAATATTGTGCTAGTACTAGTATTGAACTACAAGAAGCCAGAAAAAATTAAATTAAATACTGTTCACTCAAGTCAGTACAGGTAGAGCTCAATTAGCACACAGCTACCCAGGTGGAAACACAAACACTCATAATTGATAACACACAATCAGAACCTTCAATAGATAGAAAAAAGGGCCTGAGTCTTTTCATTCAGTTTTGGAACAATGGATCCCGAGAAATCTGAAGGAAGAGGTGGAGGGCACCAGACAGTAGGAGGAGGAGGAGGAGTATGGAGAGGAGGAAGAGGTGAAGGAAGAGGAACAGTAGGAGTTAGAGGAGATAGGATGGGAGGAAGATCAGCAGTGGAGTTAGAGGAGATAGGATGGGAGGAAGATCAGCAGTGGAGGAGGTGGATCAGGAGGTGGAGGAGGTAGAAGGAGGAGGAGGAGGAGAAGGAAGTAAAGAACAAGAATCTCTGGCCTGTCCCAGACCAAAGACAGGACGCTGGGGCATAATAATTTGTTGTTTAGTGTGTTGTACTGTACAGTGCCACTAAGGAATAAAACATTTCTTTTGTGTTTTGTATTCATCATGTGAAAAGGTTTTTGAGGGGGAGAACGACAAGCAACATTACTGATAACCAGTTTTTGTAGTATTGTTTTGAATTTATCTCACCAGTGTGTCAGACTGTGTTGTAGTGTGTGTTTTTGAGGGCTTATGTGTTATGTCTGAGGGCAAAGTTTGGTTTTTCAGCAAGATTAAATGGTTTTGAGTTGAGAGCTTTATTTTAAGGATGTTGGAATTGGGTGAGAAGTTGTAGATTTGTGTTTATATTTTTGAGAAAAAGAGACATAATTTCAAGAATGTGTCTGAGCAATTGAGAAAAACTGTAAAAGTTGATCAGCAGGAGAAAACATATCTGAAAGCAACACAGAATGCCTGAGAGCTGCACTGCATTATATTCTGTTAGATTTTGAATCGTCACCTGCCAACTGCATTTTGTTTACCTTTACATAAATAAAAATATTTCCACAAAAAACTGTTTAATGCTCAGAATTTTCATATATTTCAGCATTTAAGGGTGCTTTCACACCTGGATCATTTTGTTTTGTTCCGGAACAATTTAATACGTCACTTGTGTTCACACCGCACTGTTTAAAGCGGTCCAAATCACACACCCTTCCAGGGCTTTCCTTACGCCATTACGTCACTACCTCATGCGTGCAGGTCACACATTCCATTGTGGGACATCTCCATGACAACAGTAACACAAAATGAATCGAGGGTGGACTTGGTGCTGCAAAGAGGTGAAATAGATTTGGTCGGAACAACACATCTCCCGGATGTTCCACACAACACACAAGAACACTGAAGTCTACAAGAGGGTCAGTGATAAAATGAAAGAGAGGGGCTGTGAACGGTTTAATGTGAGGACAGCGGGTCGGGATGTAAGCCTGTGCGCGCTCCTGAGCCTCTCTCTGACTATAGCAACAACACCGCAGCTAACGACATGCAGTCCTAACACCACAAAACAACTGGTTCCCAGCACAACACAGACTCCAACATAAATTCCACGTAACAATATAAATAGAGCCCGACCGATATTAATTGGGCAATATGAGGTAATTGCATTTTATCGGCATCGGCCATTTATAACAGCAGAATGACTATTAAAAAAGATCAGATCCTTCCCTCATGTCATGAGTGTTGCATAGTTTGCCCACCAGAGGGCGCTCTGCAGCTCTTCTGTTAACAACACTGCCTGCACCACAAAAACCACAGAAGAAAACAATCAGCTGACCAGAGTCTACCACAACACATAGAAATAACATGCAGAGTGGCTGTGTTAGCTGTGCGTTGGTTATTTTGTCATGTTAATTACATGAAAAAAATTATAAAAAATTATAATAAAAACTGCCCCCATCACTTCTCCTCTCCTGAGAAAATTCATGACTTGCCTCCCGTTTTTCACTGGCCTCTCTCGGTTTCCTCTCACCGCAGTATGTTTAATGTTATGGTAGTTGTGTGTTGAAAGCTATGCCGCTTACAGATGTGATTGTAGATTTATTTCTGAAACAATGTGGCAGTTCTAGCGAACAGTCCTCTCATTGTCCCTAGTTCATCACTTCTAAATATTCTCTAAAGTCATGTAATGTTGCAGAAGCTAACGCTGCCCGTTGCTAAATTAGCAACAAAGCAAATGCGTACTTATCATTAGAGGAGCACTAATGTTAATGAGCTGTTTAACTATAGTTTCTGATGTATTATAAATTCATCTGCGAGCATCTGCGAGTCAGGTTTACAACGACACCACAGCACTGAGACAGCTCTTGTTAAGGTCTTCAATGACATCCATTTAAACACTGACAGTGGCAGAATTTCAGTCTTAGTATTATTGGATCTCAGTGCTGCATTCGACACGGTGGACCCAACATATTACTAGACAGACTTGAAAACTGGGTTGGACTTTCTGGCACAGTACTAAAATGGTTTGAATCCTACTTAAAGGACAGGGACTAGTTGTGTCTATAGGTAATTACATATCTGAGCTGACAAAAATGACATGTGGAGTTCCCCCAGGCTCCATTCTGGGGCCTCTTTTGTTTAACATTTACATGCTTCCACTGGCTCAGATTATGAAAAACAACAAAATATGTTACCATTATTATACAGATGACACACAGATTTACATAACCATTTCACCAGGGGACTATGATCCCATACGGGTGCTGAGTAACTGTATTGAGCAGGTCGATGATTGTTTAATTGAAGAAAATTCCGGCACATCCAAAGATAAAGCTGAAGTTATTGTTTTTGGAGCCAGGGAGGAACGATTGAAAGTCAGTGCTCAACTTCAATCTGTAATGTTAAGAACCACAAATCAAGCCAGAAATCTTGGTGTAGTCATGGACTCAGACCTAAATTTGAGGAGCTACATTAAGACAATTATAAAGTCAGCCTACTATCACCTGAAGAATATATCAAGGATTAAAGGACTTATGTCTCAACAAGACCAGGAAAAACTTATCCATGCATTTATCTTCAGTCGACTCGACTACTGTAACAGTGTCCTTACAGGGCTCCCTAAGAAATCCATCAGACAGCTGCAGCTGATTCAGAACGCTGCTGCTCGAGTCCTCACTAAGACCAAAAAGGTGGATCACATCACTCCAGTTCTGAGGTCTTTACATTGGCTTCCTGTATGTCAAAGAATTGATTTCAAAATCCTGCTGTTAGTTTATAAAGCACTGAATGGTTTAGGGCCAAAATACATTTCTGATCTTCTGCTTCATTATGAACCATCCAGACCTCTCAGGTCGTCTGGGGCAGGTCTGCTTTCTGTCCCCAGAGTCAAAACTAAACAAGGAGAAGCAG
>NW_025744241.1:0-41583 GCF_021292245.1 Micropterus dolomieu
CAGTTTTCATTGTGCTTTCAAGTGGTAGTTTGAAATTTAGCCTGAAACAATGGGTTTCATGTTTCTGTTGATCCTTGTTTTACAACTATTGTGTCAAAGGACAGTTTCAGTGTGATTGGGGTCACTTCTTGCAATGCTTATCTGAAAATAGTTTGCCACTGTTTTCGTCTTGTTGTGAGATTTATTATAATATGTTGTTTTTCCCTTTCTCTCAATGAACTGTTTCAATTATTTGTTGAAATCGAATTACTATCTCTTTGGATTTATGGGCTACCGTTATTTTGGCTTGCATCTTGCACTTCGTCTTACTTCAAATTGATGGATGCCTTTACCTAATTAGACTAGAAGTCCATGCTGGGATCTGAATGTAAATTCCTGTTTTATAGAACATAATTTATATTACCCAAAAGCTGTAAAAATGCTTGGAAGTTTTACAATCTGTAAATAATACAACACCATCTATTCTTAAACTAAATTCAAAAACTACACAAAAGAGCTTAAAATTACATAATATATTCATTATAAATCATACAACATCACAGATGCAAACTAATTAGTAAAAAGTAACTTTTAATTTACAGATTTGTCAAATATTGTTACTTTGAAACACATGCAACTGAGTTTGACTGAACCCCTGTACTTTCCAAAGATTAAAAATGAATTTTTCTTAAACTTTCTTGAAACAATTTAATAAATTATAATTTATTGCACATACAGTTGCTGCGATTTGACCGACTGCCATTTGAGTTAGGGCTGACCACATATCTGTTGTTGTGTAAGTTGTAATGTAGAGGGCATTGGCAGGTCAGACCTCACTCTCTATATTTAGGTAAAAAGGAAAAAAAGGCAGCTCAGAGCAAACCATACCCATGATGTACACACACAGACAGCCAGTCATGCACATACATGGACTCGTGAGCCATACGCTGCTCGCAGAGTGAGGACACTACAATCACAGGCACATGCATACATATACACTGCATTCACTCCTGATTCTTCTATCGGCTTCCAGTCTTTCTTCCTGGATCACTAATTACTCACTGCACACCTTAAGCATTTTTGATACCATTGTGTGAAGTATATGAGTTTTTCACCTCAAAAATAAATCCACACACCTCTGCAAGACTAATGAATTTAACCATTCTAGCCAGGGGCATAATATGATCTATGGTATATGATGTAAAAGTGCCTGAGAGTCATAGGGACTTCAACATTAATTTATGCCCTGGGGCTATGGACATTTTGGAGGCCTCTACTTATATAGCTAAGCTGTCACTTATATAAGTAGGCTGACAAGTGCATGCAATTGACTAGCTTGCGAAAAGTTTCAAGTGAATTCCTCCCTTCCCAAATGCCACAGGAAAATTTAATCAGAAGAAGTCAGAGTTTTTATTTTGTCAGGACTCAGGTCCCATTTTGGCCCAGTAAGCCGGCACCTATTAGTCTATTCTGTTGCCCCAGTGACCTGGATCAGTACTCTAGGTGTCTGACGTGTCTCTTACGGATGCTTCTCCTCCAGTTATTGGGTTCAGCATTGCTGCTTGTAGGTTTACTAGTAAATAAATGTGTGACTTCAATCCTACTATCCTGAAACCAAATGTGGATATATTTTGTTGTACACTACAATAGCTATGCTCAGAAACCTCTGTGACTTCCCTGGCCTAATATTGTTCATAGCGGCAGTGCAAATATATAATATTAGAATTTATAATTTAAATATATTTAAACATATTTTTAAGCTCATGTGCACAGTAAGTCTGTGCATTAAGGCACCATTGCTAAAGTGATCCAGTACTCGCTGTACATGCTGAACAAGTTGGATATACTGTAGATGTGTGTGGTAGCAGTCAGACCGTGCGTTATTTTCTATACAATTACTTGCCTTTTAACTCAGAATTTAACATCTTTATGTCTGCCAAAGTGCCACTTCAGGAATACAGTATGTGTTTCAAAACAACCCTTCTGACTGTACTCAAGAATAGCATTTTCTCAGAACAGACATGAAACCAGACAGGTTATGAGCAGTCGTGTTATAATTCCTCAACCTAGAACCGATGCAGTGGAATAATTTACAATTTGCCATACTTTATCACTCAAGCAACAAGCAAAGAGGGAAATGTATAAGATTTATATGGTTTGTTGAAATTGTAGTTGTTTTTTGTTTAATTAGGGTTGAATGGGGTGAGCTGGGTTAATGATTTCAATGTTTGCAACAACTGTGTGTGAAAGCATGTATATACATCTTGTTCTTAACATGATGTATAAACGTGATGTACATTAGCCTTGAACTACCTAATGTACAATAAAATGTACAATAAAACAAAATACATATAATTACATATAACATTATTAATATGCATCATATTAATGCCACAGATATGCTAGAATTATCAGAAAAGATATCCAGAAAGACAGCTACCAGCACTGGATTGGGGCAGAATTTACTGGATGACCTCGTTATGCTTAGGCATCAAAAATCAATATATGATGCAATTTCCAAACAATTCTAAGAACACAGTCTGGCTAGCACAGACAACTTGTACAGAGAGTGAAGCCAAGCAGGTCGCTGCCCTCAGAGTTTATCATGTACAGCTATGATTGGCATTAAGTGTTTGTTTTAGATGGCAGCACACCTTTGGACAAGCGAGACAGAGAAAAGTGACAACATTTTTTTTGCAGGCCAAGGTCAGGCGGTGTAGTTAGCATGGATTGATATTGACATGTTATTCAATAGAAGGACAGAATGTCAGAAAGCACGGAAAAAGAGACGTGCTACTAGGTCACATCTGTTTCTGCTTCTTAGGTCTGTCAGAAGAACCTGAAGTGTGTTTTTGTGGCATTGTCACATAATGATCACACATACCTGGAATTGTAAGGCGAGGTGCTCTGCTGACACAGTAGCTGTTTGCTTATGCAATATATGTGGTTTTAGCAATTCAGTAGAAAGAGAAAAGCGACCATGACGTCATTCCGCAGGCATGTGTATGTGCAGGTGCCAAAGTACAAGCAACACAAAATACTTCTTCACACTTTTCTCATTGCATAACAAATATGGGGTCAATGCAACATGTTCTTCATCCTTTTTCCAAGAAGAGAAGGGTGTAGCTTTTTTCCCCCCTAACGAACAGCACTTGACATGAACACACTAGCACCTGAACTGTGTCTAAACCATGTAAAATAGAATTAGAATTAGAAGTGAAGATGACATGTTACATGTTATGGAAGATAGCAGTAAAAAATGCACAGATTCTGAAAGACATCATGTCTGCATCACAAAATAACATTTTCCTGCTGCCTTTCACGGTCACGGAAAATGCAGTATGAAATGGACAGTGCAGATATTTTCTCTTGTAGAGCTGTGATGTAACTGTAACCCGAATGAGATTTTTTTTTAATGGTTACATAGTTAAGGACTTTGCTGAGGCTCCAAGCTTAGCTTTGGTCACTCTGTATTTAGTCTTGAAGTAGGAGGTCAAACAGACAAAGAACATGTTTAGAATTCAGAGTCTTTTTCATTTGTGACTTGTCACGATAGGGAGTGCAGTACCCTCCCATATTTGTTTACACTACTGTAACCAGAACAAGGAGGAAGTTAGATTTGTTGATTTAGCTTCATATTTTTCCTCCATTTTTCTTCTTTCAGTTCACACAGTTCACTTCTTCCCAGAACAGTTAAGACGTATTTCTTTGCTTGAGATCTCTTTGACGTCCAACTGCCTTACAGACCTTTTGAAATATGTTTTTTATTCTGTACAATCATTCATTCAAAATAGCCCAACTTTCAGTCAGTTGAGCTCCAGACAGAAACTGGTTGGGGGAAGGGTATTCAAATCAGTCACCTCTGTGAAGCCAATCAGACGAAAGCATGTGGTGTGGCCAAGCCTGTATTGCATAACCTTGGCAGACACAGCCCAGAGCAGAGTGTCTAGCTTTACAGACTCAACAATCTTCACACGCAACACTCCCCAGGCAGAGGGTATGTGTGTACTGTACAATATATGTGTGTGTGTGCTTTGATTCCCTGACTGCACCACAACGTATGTCTGTATCAATGTCTTTTATGAGGCCATAATTTAGGTCATTGAAATATGTATGCTCTTAACTTAATATTACTTAGATGATTATGTTTTGTTAGCCATTAATCTGTGGCATGTGCTGGCATTCTGTAAGTTTAATTAACATGTTTTATCTATTAAGATCTGCAGGAAAATATTTTCGGTGCCAGTAATGTGACCATTGTAACGCCAAAATATCAGAGGATAAGAGAGGAAATCAGAAACAAAATAAGGTGCTTTATATATTTAGAGGAATACACACTCTGTATGAACAGATGTTGTAAGAGAAAAGTACATAGGTTTTTGCCATTATAATATTATATATCTTATAAATATATATAACTTTCTCAGTTTTTCTCTTTGGTATTTAACTTTTGTAATTAAAGTGCTACAAAATGTTTATTCTTACACAAAGGACAACGCTTTCGGAACGGGTCCTGTGAACCATGCACCGTGCAACCATTTCTAACCGCTTCTGTCAGCTTGAACATATATGCTGCAGATCATTGTAGCAAGAGATGTAACCAAGATAATCATCACACATACACACGATGTGCTCCACTTTTCTCCTGGTCAGAGCCATTATATTCTCCATGTTTGTAATTATTTAAACTAAAACCCCTGAATGTTCCGTACAGTGCTGTCACATGCCTGTGACTAAAGGGAATAAGCAGTTAAAGACACAGAATGAATGAATATACTGGATGTATTGTAACACAGATAAGATGTTATACTGCATGGGACCTTATTTTGAAACCAAAGTATGCCGCTTACACTGATTTTAAATTGTTATACACAGCAGATCAAAGCTTAAGCCTTATTCCAAAAGCTAAAAGAAATTAATATTCACATTGATTCAGCGGACAGTGATGACATTTTCATTGGAGTCAGAGTGTGGGATCTATTCTTTATCATTTACTGGAGGTGTCAGTGTAAGTGAAAACACTGGACAGCTGCCAGCTGGAATCCAGACTATAGTACAGTATGAAGCCAAACAACTTAAGGGAAAATGCAATGGTTACTTCTATTTACCAAGAAACAGGTTTTGTCTGTGCCAGAGTCAGACAAGGTAAAATAAAAATTAGTGGTTCCACTTCTTTGTCGTTGTGGCTCCACATATTTCTGGGTAAATATCTTTGCATAGATTCTCCATTTGCACTTATATATAAAAAGAAAGCACACATTTTTACATGGAAGTAACTGATTAACTGATTTTAAGGATGTGCTTTATCTAACAAGTTCCTTAAATCAGCAGCCTGTGATGAAACTGTAGCTGTTGTGGTTTAAATAACATACTATTTTCAACCTATGTAAATATTTGTAAATATCAAGCCCTGAGACCTCATTGCCAAATGAGCTATCTATTAACAATAGGTTCTAAGAGATGAAAATAAACTAAGGAGAGATTTAAACTCCTCCTGGCTTTTTGCTGGTGCTGCCTCAGCTGCAGTGTGGGGCTCACAAAGCACTATTCAGGTCTGACTGTGCATTTTCAAGGAGTTTCCTGAGGGAAAGCTATTCTGGCTCACTGACAACACAAACATGCTCTCTTTCTCTTCTGCAGCCACAGGGACTTGTGGTCCTATGAGTTGGACAGGAAGGATCAGCAGACTACTTCAAAATAATTTCCTCTCAGCTGTCAAAGCACCAGTCAGGCACTGAAGAGTGGGTTAACTCCCTTATAATGTGGAGGTAGAGCTGTGCTGGCTTAGACCTCAGCTGTGTCTTGTATCTGTGCGTGATACCATCTCTCCTCAGAGGATACTGCGATTCTTGGTGATGCAGTGCTAACAGTCAAGCAGTTAAAAAATTCACATTTCCTTTCACATATAGAGGTGTGAACAATAGTCACAACTAGTGCCCCTAAATACCATTAATTTCATATAAGTCAAGTAATAGTATATGCAATTATTATGACAAAATGTCGATTGCAAAACATAAGTAAAGAAGATGAATCCAGGAAGACAACGAAGCAACTTTAGGTGCCACTAAGTAAGTAAGGAACCACACCAGCTCCTCTCCACTAGAGAGATCTGGAAAGAAGACAGGCCACACACACACAGAAGAGGGCAACCCCATTCACATAGAGAGGAGAAACAAACACACAGAGGGAGGGAGAGAGAGCCACGATAACATGCAAGTTAGGGAGAGAGGGAGAGGCCGTATCTCCTGGGGGACGAAGATCCAGATCAACGATCAGATGAGGCGCCAACAGCCGAGAGAGAGAGAGAGAGAGAGAGCTCCCAGGACCGCGGATGGCCCTGAACAGAGAAGCCTGAGTGCAAGAGAGGAGGAGGAGGCGGCGGAGGAGAAGGCTTGGGAGAGAGAGAAAGGGAGAGAAAGAAGGGGAGAGAAAGTTGGGGAGTTTGGGGCATGCACAGCTTAGCAGCTTTAAAGGCTCAGAAAGAAAAAAACAGCAGATGTTTAGAGAAATGCATTTGATATCAAAAAGTTTGCAGTCTGTTAGTTGAATTCTTGTTGGCCAGATAAACATGGACTACTAATGTTAGAATTGAGAACAATTTAGAAAAAAACATCTTATTAAACGAAATTTGAACATGAGTTGTGTAGCACAACAATTGTCAGGAGTTTGTTTCTCTTCTTCAGTCCCTCTGTTGGCTCATGAACATGGTTTTCCAAATGTATTACTTCTTATTAACTTTAAATATTTTGAGGAATGTCATCTACATGTACAGTAGATTTTTGTTTCATCCTTGGCTGAAAGCAGGGAGTTCCTGGAGTTTATCTTGGTAGTCTTGCAATCACATAATGACTCTAAAATGTCTAATTATTCCTTAAAGGTGAATATATGAGCACTGGTAGACATTGAAAGTATTTGTCCAATGATTCAATGCTTGATGGTTCCACACTGGAGGTTATAGTTCCTGTTTAGCAAACTTGTCAGCAGTGTCTAACGGTAAGATGGGTACGTTTTTTTATAACCGCACATTAATGATGTATTGTTTTGCTTTAGCTGCAGTGATGTGAAATGATCTAACATCAGTTACATTGTGAATTTGATACATGTGAGCTACATACCGCAGCTGTATAAGGTGTAAATTCTGGAAAGATTGCATCCAAACAGGATCCCAGGACAAACTTTTGCTCTTCCACTATAAAGTTATGACATGTGACATTCTGTGTTGGATGAACTGACCTACATTCATTAACCTCACACTAATCTCTGGCTCCATTGGTTTGTTTTTAGGTCATGTGGACCACAGATGAGAGAGCATTCCTGCTGACCATCATATGCGTTTGAAGGGCACCCATGCAGGGTGGACTGGGTGAGTGTATTTCTTCTGTATAGCACAAATACAATAGACAGATTAAGGTCACGGTTTCCTAACCTGATCTTTTTTTGTCTTCCTCCATTAGTTCTTGGTACCATTGCTCTGGTCACACTTTATCAGCTGCTGGATTTAGAATTGCTGCTTGCCCAGTATTGGCCCTCAGACTTTAATAATCCATTTACCAGAGCAGAGGCCAGTTTTTCCCATGCCCCACCACACACAGTTCTTTTCATTCTTGACTCATAGCTGATGACGGAAAGATTAACAAATCATGTCAATGTCTCATCAGAGACATTTATACCTTTTACATATATTCTACTCTACTCTGCAGCCTTTTTTCTGGCAATAAAATACATTAATATGGGGGATAAAAACTGTACATAGCTGCTACAAATTACAAAAAATTATAATTTATGTTGACTTTCAGTGGTCCAGATTAGGGCTTTTAGACAATAATTACTTACTGTAAAACTAATCTAGTTCATTTCATAAGAACAGAAAACATTTTGACTATTTCATAGGACGTTGAGCAGCTGATATGGATTTGAGCTTCTGGGGGCCAATAATTACATGCTGGCACATATGACTTCATTCCCAATATTCTGTGCTTCTGTACATAGTCAGATCCGAAATTTGAGAGCGGATCAGAGCAAAGTTTACCTCCTTCTAAGACCCCTTGTAAGGCGCTCAAATGTGCTTATCGCTGCAAGTTCATTTGTAAATAACTGTGACACTTTCCCATGGTGCTGAAGAGCCAGTCAGCACTTACCCAAACACTCAAACACCCTAAAATTCACAGGCATGTACACACGAATACATATGCAGCATAAATGTGTACACAGAGGAATACTGATGACACCTTAGCCCTGATTTTTCTTTTCTACAGACTGCTGCAGTTAATTGACAGTAGTTTAATCTGCACTTCCAATTAAATTTTGCTGGTTGTGGAGAGTAACACAACAGATGTTAAAAGATGATGCAAGGCCTTTTGGATTTAATACAAACAATCTCAACTTTTCAAAGTCCTAAACACACTGACAGGCGTCCCGTTTATATACCTATTAAGCTAGTCAATGAAAACAGCTGCTGAATTGGCAGAACATCTTTGATACAACATGTGCACATTAAAGGGTTTGTTTGAAAGTCTGAGGAGTAGTGAAAGTGTTATTTCTCATCCACTTTACAGCTCTTTTACTATCCACCATATAACAAATTGCCAAATCTAAACTGGGATACAGAATACAACACATTCAGAACACTGTGGTGAAACAAAAACCCTAATGAAAACTCCTCTCCCATGACCTACACCAAAGATGCTGATGGGATTTGGTGCAACGTTGTCACGCCATAGTCCAAATGTGTTCATAGTGTGCACAGACAAAGAATGTCGTCCTTGTTGGAAATGGCATTGGACTGGAGTGCCTTCATAATACAACAGTGGAGGCTCTTGTTCATACTGGCTGTGGCTGCATCACTGGGACGCACTGATGGTTGTCTTATAATGTCAAATGCTGGCCAAGAGTCCCATTATGTAAGCCAGGATGAGTCATTGGCTGACCATGTGTCAAATGTGGCTTTGTCTTAACAAACAAACAAAAAGTCAACAAAAAAGTAAAGTGTTTACTTCGGTCACAACATCAACAAATAAGATTTTGTTGCAGGAATGTTGTGGGCATCTTAAGGTTAACCGTATTCAGCAGCTTGGATGGCCTATTGCTGAAACTGCTCATGCTAGATGTAAGCATTATAGTGTCACATCAACATTAATTTTTACTTTGATATTTATTGGCAATAAAGGTGTAAAATGACTATTGTTGGCTGTTATATAATTAGCTAGCTGAAAACATTTGCATTATGTGAAATGTACTGGTTAAACATAATGTTATATTGATAATTAGATAAATACAGCATTTTTAAATTCAGTTTCACATTCAGTAAAATGTTCTGTACAAATTGCACGCTGTATTTCGTAATCATTTTTCACATAAAAATAGCCTAGCATGATCGCTGAGTAAAACATTCCATGTAAACAAGTTAATTTGACTGCATCGAAATTATGTAAGTCGACACAAGTATAGTATTATATGTAATTGAGAAATTATTATACATATGTGAAGTAAAATCTTTTCCTATCTTGACAGTTTGGACTGGTATATTTTATCTTGAAATTGCTGAGTGTAACCTTGTTCAATTATACAATAGCTACTATTTCTACCCCTGAGCTGTGAGGATTAGTCAAATGAACACACCATACTAGTGAGGTGCTTGTCAGAGACTGGCGGTGGAGGGGCTTTAGTGTTCAACCTTTGGTGTGCGGCCATTGAAGGAATGAGCGGCTGTGGATAAGTTTAACGTGCTTGGCACAAAGATGACTGCCAAATCCAGATAGATCTGGATAAGCATGAAGATTACTTTGCTATTGTAAAAACAAATTTACTCTCTTTTGCTCTATTGGTTTCAACGTAAGATGTCAAATTAAAAAACTGAACTGAAAGCATAATGAAAGCATTGTGGAATGTGGAAATGTCAGAATGTAGCTAACTTAAACACATTTTCAGGCTATAACCTCGACATCTAGCATTTTTAAATGACCTCAGGCAACACTTCAGCTTGGAGTTCACATTGTGTGCAGGGTTGCAAACTTCAGAGATGATACGACTAAAACCCAAATAAACACAATATAAAATGTAGAGTTCTTGCTGTGCTCTCTCTTCTTTTCCCTTCAGGGGGTTTCAGGAGTCAGAGTGGGAAAGTAAATCAACAAATATAACAAAATCAAGACACCTTGTCTCTGTGGCTCTGCTGATCTTTTCATGCATATGCAGCAGCAGGACAGCACGTTATTTTTGGTTCATATTTTTCAAAACATAATCTTTGGAAAACAATATATACTATGCTGTGTGCCAACACTTCCCACTGCAAAGAGTTCAGTCGACACATATCTACCATTCTGATGTAACATCTGGTGGTCTGGTGCTGAGGGAAATCCCATAATTCTCTGCGGAGGAGGGCGCCCAATGCTTCCTCTGGGGCTTTGGTCTGTTGATCTAGCAGGGATAAATGTTCTCTTAAGAAAGGCAATGATCTGTAATTTAGAAAATGCTATAAGTTCATTTTAAATCTCACAAGTGTTTTCCATGTTGGTGGCCCAAAACAAGAGTGACAGATTAATTGTTTGAAATTAAAGGCCTTTAAAACCCCAAAAGCATGTACTGTGACAGCAGTACAGTAAATTGTCTTTCATCATTTTATGAAGTACACCATCGTGATGTAACCTTGCATGAACCGTCTTTCTGCGGACATAACGCTCACTGCTTTTTGGGAATAAGTAGATAGTTTTATTTCACACTTCGTGTAGGGATTAGAGTGTCCATACCTGAAACAAAAGCTTTGTTTATAGAAATATTGCAAATCGGCATCTTAATCACTGTTTTCTGTTGCAGTTAACAGTAATAAGTCTTAGAGAAAGTGTTTTTGGAAAAAAAGTGAAGCTCTGTAACGCATCCATGGCATGTTATTATTTAATTTTGGTATGAATTTGCAGCAAAGAGTATAAAATATACCAAAAGAGGCCACATCGTCTGTAAATTGTTATTTTATTTGTGAATTTCATGGTGAGGAGATTACATGTAAGCTCCTACAAGCAAATGGTGCTACATTTATATACTGTGTCCAGTTACATCTAATTTTCCCATACACACTGCAGCTTTGTAGATTCCCCTGGAGTGGCACGCAGAGGGAATTTGCCCTCCCTGACTTCTTCAAGGCCTCACAGCTATTTAGACAGCTGCACACATCAGCCTGGTCTTAACTATACTCCAGGGTTATAGCAGATTAAATAAATCCACTGCATTTGCACAGCTTATAGCATAACACCATCCACCATCATCCCTGTACCCAAAAAACCAAGGACCACAGGACTAAATAACTTCAGACCCGTCGCCCTGACCTCTGTGATAATGAAGTCTTTTGAGTGCCTTGTGTTGTCCCACCTTAAATACATCACAGACCCACTCCAGGACCCCTTGCAGTTCCCCTACAGGGCCAACAGGTCTGTAAATGATGCAGTAAACATGGCCCTTCACTACATCTTCCAGCACCTGGACTCCCCTGGAACCTACGCCAGGATCCTGTTTGTGGATTTCAGCTCTGCTTTCAACACCATCATCCTAGCCCTGCTGCAGGACAAGCTCTCTCAGCTAAATGTGCCAGACTCCACCTGCATCTGGATCACAGACTTCCTGACGGACAGGAAGCAGCATATGAAGATGGGAAAACATGTCTCTGACTCCAGGACCATCAGCACCGGTTCCCCTCAAGGCTGCGTTCTTTCCTCTCTGCTCTTCTCCCTGTACACCAAAACCAGTCCGTCAAACTCTGGGGGAAGTTTGCGGATGACACCACGCTCATTGGGCTCATCTCTGGTGGGGATGAGTCCGCCTACAGGCGGGAGATTGACCATCTGGTGACCTGGTGCAGACAGAAAAGTCTGGAGCTCAATCTTCTGAAGACAGTGGAGACGGTCATGGATTCAGAAAGAGCACAGCCCACCCTCCCCCATCATCCTGCATGACTCCCCAGTCACCACTGTGGACTCCTTCCGCTTCTGGGCACCATCACCTCCAAGGACCTCAAGTGGGAGCTGATAATCAACTCCATCACCAAGAAGGTCCAGCAGAGGATATACTTCCTGCAGCAGTTGAAGAAGTTCAGCCTGCCAAAGTCACTGATGGTGCACTTCTACACCGCCATCATTAAGTCCATCCTCACCTCCTCCATCACCATCTAGTACGCTGCTGCCACTGCCAGGGACAAGGACAAGCTGCAGCGTGTCATTCGCTCTGCAGAGAAGGTGATTATCTGCAATCACTTCAGGATCTGTACGCCTCCAAGACTCTGAAGCGAGCAGGAAAGATTGCAGCTGACCCCTCCCACCCTGGACAAAAACTGTTGAAGACTGCGGTCAATCAGGACCAAAACCTCTCGCCACAAAAACAGCTTCTTCCCGTAATGCACATGCTTTTATTATTCTTATATAACTTGCATTTGTTTATTTCATATTTATGTATTTCTACATTTATTTATGTCAACTGTATGTTTGTCTACGTGTGGCACCTTATCACCAAAGCAAATTCCGCATATGTGGTTAACACTACTTGGCAATAAAGCTCCTTCTGATTCTGATTCTGATTCTGATAACAGACACCTGATCGTGGGCACAGTTTGAGGTTTTACTTATTGTAGGTTGATAGCATTAATGGAGATAACCATCTGCTTGTTTCAAGGCGCCTAAGTGGAATTACACTGCATCTGGGCACCAGGACAGGCCTTACCGACACACTTTGGACAATAGCCACCAAGCACTGTGGATCAACTTTGTCCAGCTTTTCTATTGTAAGAAGCCGTGCCAGAACTCCCTGTGTCAC
The DNA here is from genome assembly GCF_021292245.1 of Micropterus dolomieu. NCBI lineage: Eukaryota > Metazoa > Chordata > Actinopteri > Centrarchiformes > Centrarchidae > Micropterus > Micropterus dolomieu. The sequence continues at coordinate 12,775 of NW_025744241.1, forward strand.
ACATCTGTGCTGAGTTGAATTTCCACAGCTGACCAGGGTGTGACCCACTCCCCTCTCTTTTTATTTCTCCCTATGTCCAAGGCCTGGGAAAAAAATGTTTGATTGAATCATGTCCAACTGTCACACAGCTCAACACCTCCACTCACTCCCTTCCCACTCTGTGCTTCAGTACACAAGAGGGAACAAACCAAGCCTTGGGGCTCAATAATTACTATTCTTGGATACTGCTGGTTTGCTGTCATGAGCACTGCAGGAATTTCTTAGTCAGATTTTATGTCTTGATTACGGGTTTCCCTCTACCGCTGTTACCATGGGGATAAAAGAAAGCTTAGACACACAAACACAGTTGGCGACACAGACATGTGAGAAATGAGGGCTCATCCCTGTTTGAGTCATTAGTCTTAAAATAACCCACCCGAGGAATGAATTACGTTTTAATGTCACACACTGAAACTAGGTGGGGATGAAGGAAAGGAACCCATTTCTCCTTTTCCAGGGTGTGTTTCATCAACAACTGGGCTCTATTTAGCTTCACCGCCTCTCCTTGTAAGTGCAGACAGACGTGCAGAGTGGAGTAAACCACAGATTCACTTTAAGTGTTCTCCTGGGATGATCTGCTCTACAGATATGAGGATTTGATGCTTATTACCAAACAGGAAGAGCAATGAGCTCATTTCTAAATGTAAACTAAGAGCTTGAGTCATATCTAGTGTTGGGTTAGTGGGGGACTGTAATGCAGTGCTTCTACGCACATGCAGTGCACCAACTCAAAACACCACAGATATCCTTATACAGTACACTCAGACATGAACTCTAACCGGCATTGCAAAAGTAGTCTGACATTGACCAATTGAGGTTATTGGTCAATATCAAGTATAGACCCATTTTAAGAATGACATTAAAAATGAAACTATATTGACTCTGCAACATTTTAAGCATTGTAACATTATCTGCACAGAGAACACAAATACAATGATGACTGTATGATGTTGATCCAACCCTGAGTACTTTTCAGATCTGCAAGATTAGATGAAGACTCACTCTTGCCCCAAGTCAGTACAATGGGGCACATGTTGTCTAACATGACAACGATCACAAGGGTTTGAAAATAGATGCTGTTTAAAACTCTCACATACTCACAGGGTCACACACAGAGACAATCAGTATGCAAACACAAGGAGAAATATACACAACTATGAAGATCATCCATGCATGTGCATTTATTTGCACACACACACAATTGCAGATGCGCTTGCTGCTAGCAAAGCCACAATGCTGGTGATGGAGCAAGCATTTATCATGATGGCTTGCATCACACACTTAAGCCTACAATACGGCACACTAAACTGTAAGTAGTATAATTGATGAATCGTTAATAAGTAGTTAGTGAATAACTCAGATACTATATTAATGAATCATTATTTCTTAAATATCTGTGAAACGACACACTGATCACTTTCTTCATGAGTCATTCCTGATTATATCTGAACCAGCTGCACAAAACTACAATGACTAATGACCTCATCATTTGTTTCTCGTTTTGTTCCCATCGTAGTTACTCCCTTATTGCTTCACGCTTATGTATGTTTTTAAATTACTACTTGTTGTAATCATTATAAACCAGCACACAATAACCATCACTATTCACTAAGCATCACTATTCAGTTCACTAATTTTATTCATTTAGTAACATAATCTACATGCCTACTCTGGGTGCTGACAATAATAAAATTATTAATTATTCATTACTGAATTTCGGTTGTGTATCTCCAGACACAGCCGATTCTGCTGTTTGTTGATGCTGGTTGGATGTTCACTATCAGCAGTTAGACGTTTTTATTGTGCAGCAGCAGCAGTGATAACAATGAACAGGACTGACCCACGCAGAAAAAGCAACAACATTAAGCTTCAGATGACAAAATACAGTGTTTCCAAAGTTACTTGGAAGTGTGGACATCATTGTGAATGTTTTGGTGTAATGTGTTAATTCACCTGAAGCCTAAGGTAAACAGGCAGTTTTTTAAGAAAAATACATCTTATATAACATTTACCTCCAACAGCGAAGGTTAACAGTGTCAGGAATAATTAAGAATATATCTCTCTTTTTATCAGTTGACCCTCATGTCAGGTACCAGCATGTATCTGTTTGGTCCTGATAAGAATTAGTCAGCGATCACACAACTACACTGTTTTCTTCCCTCATGTAGCACCTTATATAAGTTGTCACATTACTTTACATTTATATGTGAGCAGACAACCGATCTAAGTGATGCATAAACCAAACAGTCTACACCTGCTCCAGTAAGATGAGCGTGAATATGCGTGCCTGCTATTTGCATTACCATTAGTTATTTGTTGCTTTCAAAGTGCATGGCCTTGAGTGAGTGTGTGTGTGTGTGTCTGACTGATAGGAATGTAAACACACAAGGTCAATATCTAGCACTGAACACACAACAGGATTATATGTGGTCGAGAAAAATACATGGTTTGTAAAACAGGTTGCAGTTTCAGTACCTTTAGTTTTGGAGGAATGGGTGGGTAATCAGGTAATGACAACCACTCAAGCAGAGAAGCAGCAATCACAGATGCCTGTTTGCACAGTTTTGTATCATTTACATTTCCAAGGACTTGTAAAACCTACTATCTCCTTTGATGCTAACAGTATTAGCAAAGGGGCAGCACGATGAGGACCAATGTAAAGACTGAGACACTAAATTCAATATTGTGTTGTGTATGACAGAAACACAACGCCAAGACATAATCAAGTAGAAAGACAGCTCCAAGATTTAAATGGAATATGACATGCAAATGCAAACAACATACAACCGATACAATATTGTGTAACTCCCCTTCTGTGGTCTACAAGACAAAATGAAACATTTCTGTTGGGGTTTACCAGAGACAGTGGTGAAATGTAACTAAGTATATTTACACTTATTTGTACTTATCTACAATTCTGAGATACTAATACTTTGATTATTTCCATTTTATGTTACTTTATACTTCTACGCCAGAGGAAAATATTGTACTTTTTACTCCATTCCATTTATTTCATAACATTAGTTACTAGCAGATTCAGATGAATAATTCAAAATATAAAGCAAAAAATAAATTATAAAATAATAAATTATTATATAAAATGTATATAATGTAGAAGAAATTAGGTCCAATGTTACCAGCTGCAACATTAAAGTGATGAATACATTAATTGATCACTAATTATAATCCTATATTTTAATGTGTATTATTCTGAAATTGGCCATTCTGCGTAATGAGTATGTTCACTTTTTGCACTTTTGTTATACTATGTACATTTTGATTCCAATACTTTTGTACTTTTATTTAAGTACAGTTCAGAATGCAGAACTTTTACTTTTAAACTGCAGTTTAACTAGTTTTACTTAAAAGATCAGAGTGCTTCTTCCACCTCTGACTAGACAACGTGATGTCTTTTTTTTCACTATATAGCAGCTTATGCAAGTCAGCACATTGTGGCTGACCTGAGCAGACCACATTCTCCAATTAGCTTCCCTGAAGTGGAACAATGTAACGGATACCGTGAACATACTGTAGCACACCACGAGGTTGTGATTGCACCAGCGTCGTGAGTGTTGCGATGCACCATATGGCCTTCATCGCTACATGATGCATGGTGGCACTCCAGCTACTCCTTAGTAAACACAGTCCGAACAGAGTACTGGTGGAAAACGTGGACACATCCTGGCCGAGCTAAGCAACATGTGTTGTGGATGTCTTGTGGATGCAGCTTTGCAGCAGTAGTAACACAGTGTGACAAGTTGACCTATGTGTTTAAGAGCCTGTTTCCTGGTGACGTCTCATTTTGTTTTAAGTGTTCTCAGTCCCGGTTGCTGCCCATGGCGGTAGTGTGTTGTCAGTGCCATCTGGCACTGTTTACCCTGTTACCAGCACTGGTGCCTGACATGTACTGTACATAGGTGTTATGCTTGTTAGTCTTTCATTAAGTGTTTATTTTTGTGTGATTGCTAGTTCATCAACTCATCACTACAACACTGAGGTACAAGGTATTGTTCAAACCTCTTGGATTGTTTGGTATGTCAGTAATTTTGTCACTTTTAGACGCAAGTGACGAGGGTTTAGGCAACACGATTTGTTGCATAATGAAGTCCTATGGTAAGGATGATGTCAGGCTTCATACTTCATAGAAACAGTTTTCATACAACCCCACAATGTAATTACATCTTGTCACTATGGTAATTATAGCTAGATGTCACAGTAGATATTCTGATGTACACAGTAATATAAACACTGGTGCAATCATTTCATCATCTTTACTGTCTATCGTCATTCTGTACACAGGGAAGAATAGCTGACTCACTGTCCGTTTGACTCATACAGCCTGTGTTGTACTCCCCCTCCAAGCCTGGTTGCCAATACCAACAACAACAGCACCACGCTGCTCCATGGCAACTGTGTGTGCCCAGGGTGGTGTGAATTTACTTTGCAAATGTAAGCAGGTACCATTGTTTCTGAGAAAGAATAAGAGACACACAACCACCAAGAAATCAGCTCTATTACTGTGAAACGCGACTGGAGCATCCTCTTATCATATCTGCTCTGCATCCTGAGTCTAATTCTCAGGGCACTCATTCTTAGACTTATCTTACTCCCACAACTCCGCCCCTCTTCAACTCAAAACCTCACTGTCTCTCTTTTCCCCCCACTTTCCTATTTGTTTGTGTGTGTGTTTTCTAGGACATTCTCGAGCGCCCCACTCCTCTTTGCTCTCAGCCTTTTCTAGTAATTTCTGCATCTCTCTACTACATCTTTCTAAATGTGTTTTGTTTACATTTCTACCTTATTGTTTAAACTACAGTGAGTAGCCTACTGCTGTATTAAACATTCTCTTTGACAAAATGATAATTCACAAGAATTAACATTTTAACATTACTGATATAGACGGATGTATCAAACACTGAAGATTACTATATAATACACAAACTCACACGCTAATATAAATGGGCTTTCAGTCTGAAAAAAGCCCTAGGATTAAAAACTCAAGTGAGATATGAAATAAAATCCAGGAAGTACAGTTGGATTGATTCATGTGTTTAAGGGCTCACATTATCAGATGCCAAAACACAGAACAGAGGTTAATGATAACATAATGAAGGGCTTTCCTGCTCTGGAAAGTTATCACTGTGGCAATCATTGGGACAATCGCCAGGTAAAATATGGTATTCACATTACAAAGTAATTCTATCAGGAATGTAAAGGTGTCCCACTGGAAGATTCCTTAAACTGAAGGTTACCTTCACCAGCTGTCTGAGATGTTGCTGCCATCACAACTAGTTCATTCCTTTCCATTTGAGAAGGTCAGCACTCCGGGTGGCTTTTCTATTTATTACAATAAATAGCTAAGCACACCATGCCACCTTCAGGGAACAGATGAAAGATAATTAAGGGTAATCAACGGATTTCCCAGGGTCTCTTGTACAGTTAGATACCTGGGATGCCTGGCAATATTTATTACATGGTAGGCATGTGTGTCTGGTTCAACAGAGATGGGTTTGACTATGCCGTCCTGGCCAGGTCTGTCTAGTAAAATAAGTTTCCGATCTGAATGGGACTTACATGGTTAGATAAAAGTTAAATAAAAAAGTCAATAAAAAGTCAATCAACTCATTTTTTAGTCATTTTCTTTTAATAACATATGACAAGGCTTAACAAATCACAAACAAGTGAAAATGAAATCAGTCACGCATCTAAAGAGAAACTTTCTTTGTGACAGTGCTTAGTAACTTGTTTGGCTTCCAAACAAGGTAAACTGAAACTAAAAGAGATGTAGCAGAGATAGAGAGAGATAAACTATTCTTACACATGTAGCTTCAAGCGAGTTATTTGTCTGGAAGAATTTTCAAGACAGTTTTCCCCCTCAACATATAATGAAAATCCCAGGAATGCAACTTTGCAAAGCTAGGCTGGACAAAAATGGTAACATCCAGTCCAGAGTGAGAAACCTGAACATGCCTGGACATTTGGGGGATCTCTGAGACATTGGCATTAGGTAAAATTTAGACATATCAACTGCCTTTCCGCATTTAGTGAAACTGCAAGTAATACCTTGTCTTAGGTAACTTAAGCACAGCATTCTGCATTGTCTCTCCTGCCCGCATATATATGAACATATTCTACTGATGTTAACTTGATGGGCTAAAAAGAGAAACAAAGAGACAGCAAGAGAAAGAAAATAAAAACAAAGTTAAGATCATTCACTGTTGAAAACCACCGAGCACATTCTGCTGAAGGACACATTTATTGTTGTTTAACAAGCCTCCTCTTTCCTCCAGAGTGCTGTAACAGACGAAATAACTCCTAACAATTAACCTTAGAAAAAGAGTTGGAAAACAGATGATGTCAACCCTGGGAGCTCAGGAGCTTTTTTATCTGCTTCCTGTTTACCGTCTTCTGTGTCTGCGTCTCTCAGCGGGAGCGTTGGGAACACCTACCGCTCGACTCCCTGGGAGAGGCAGGGCACAGAGGCGAGTGTCAGCAGCAGGCCTATTGTCACCAGACCTCTTACCAGGCCTTATAAGGACAGACCTTAGAGCCCTCTGAGCCAAAGCAGAGGACTGGAGGGGGAAAAATAGAAAACGAAAGGGTAATGATGACATGGTTGAAGAATGACAGAAGAAAAGTAAAGGGGGAAAAACAACAACATGGATGGTGGACAGGGGAACCCCCCCACTCAGTCTGACTCAGCATCAGGAAGAGAGCCAGACCCAGACAGCCTTTCCACCTAAAATCCCCCTCAGCCACCCCCCTCCCCTACTTAAAACTGCGAGGGCTGTCTGGCCTATAAAAACATCAAGTGGAAACTGCCCATTGTTTCTTGAAGAGACACAAAGAACTGAGTAGGAAGCTACTTTGGATGCATCTGTTCGGTTGGAGTTTCACTTTTCATGTGAACATTGACTGAAGAATTAGAACATTTCCCCCAGTTGCACCATCATGTGTTTTTTTGTTTTTTTTTGTGTTTTGTTGTTCTAGGCATCGTTGTTACGTGGTTGCTATGGCGACAGTTAATGGTTATCAACAATAATGTGAAAAGAGGAAGTGATGTGAAAAACAGTACTTTGGGAACATGGTGTGACGTTCGCGACTACAACCGCAAGCAACACAGATGGCACTTGATAAAAAATTATTAAATGAGTCTGAACAATAATCATATTTAATGTTCTTTGTGTGTAGCTGTTTTATTTTAGACACATCTTTTATGAGAAAATCTATTTTGCCTCTTTAATGGCACATTACCATCAAATGCTTATTTTTGAGAAAATGCAGAGGCGACATAGTTCCTCCTTTAACCATTGACTGTGTTGGTGAGAACTGCTGAGACAGTACACAGCAGCACAGTGATGTCACCATTTTCACAGCCCTTCCCTTCTTTCACCATTGGCTATATTGGGTAGGAAAAAAAGATTCTGTGCAAAATGATTGGCTGTTGACCGTGTCATACCACCCTGCCGTCATAGTGGTAAGCTCACACATGGGTTTCTAAAGCGGGTGCATTACGTCGCGTACCGCCTCTATATTTGGTGTTAACATTAACACTACTGGTTGTCAATGAAGCCCTTGATGCAGAGGTGGTGATACAATAGTGTAATTCATCTACTCACCCTCCTACACCCCTCACAACCTAAATTACCCATTTCAATGTCACTCGAGGTGCAGCGGTTCAAGGTGAGTCAGTCAGCCTAAACATATGTTGTTTGATAAGCAGTTTGTTTCTGCTTTGCTGCTCTGCCCCTCAAAGGAATTTCCCTATATATTTGGTTTTAGACAAACAAATTGGCTGTCCATAGCTATAGCAAGCAAACCAAATGCTCAAATTGTTCTTACATGTTTGTTTACTCTTAAACATTGAGGTAGGGGTAATTAATGGGAAATATTAAAGTAAGGGCCATATGGGTACAAGAAGCCTTTTCACTTCTTCATCTACAGCCCTGTTGATGTTTGTTTTCCTTAAGGAAGGGGCTGAGACACCCATTATTAGTGTTCCAAGGTTGGGGGCCCCATAATTTCTTTTTCCAGTGATGACCTCACCTCGACAATATGGCCCTTTCCTGGCCTCAACCTCAACTTTTCCCTGCTATCAGCCAAATCTCTAGTTTGTGTGCTTCTATTTCAGGGGTCTAATTTTCATCATCCCACCGGCGGGCTGACACATATAATTGTGCTTTTTTTAGCATGGAAAATAAAAATGACTTAGGGCTAGTGGTTTTGATGCTCTAGTTGGACAAGAGCACGGTTAGCCTAAAGAGGTCTGATGCTAGGGCCTGAAGATTAACCGCACAAAGATGTTAGAAGTGACACAAGCTTGGATTCACGTCACCTGCTGTACCTGCCAGGGTGTTTAAGAGGCAAGCCATGACTCAAAATGTGGGTCAAACCCAACACTCTGTAATTCCATGTGTCTGAAAATACAATAAAAGGATTAACTAAAGCCATCATGGGCACACATACATGCAAAGACACACATAACACACAGTTGCAACTAGTTACATGTTATTTATATATATATATATATATATATATATATATATATATTACAATTGAATATTAAATACAACAATATCACAGAGTGAACTAATACTTACATTACAACTAACTAAAGAAAGCTTAAAGTTCAATTAACTCTCCCCTTGTGGCTGGCTGACTTATTGATTCCAGTCCAGTCAGGCAGTGAAATATGACCAAGTGCTTTATTTTCCAAATGCTCCTATTTCTCCCTTTTGGCTTCATTTAACAAGATGACTAGTGTCTTTCTCTACTCTATGAAGCCAGTCCAGGGTTCCAGAGTTCCTGCTTGACATGACAACCTGGCAGGTAAAATCCAGGCCCTTGACAGATGGTTGCTACCAGCCAAAACAAGACCTGGACCAGTCCCAATCCCATTACCAAAGTCATGAATGGATGCTTCACTAAATAAATAGTGCTGTTTTTCTTCCCCCCCAGCACAGGTGGGTATGTTTCAAATCATGAACAAACACATTAACTCACATCCTTTGCCAGAGGTAACGCCCTTATTTTAGAGGAGGGGGATGCACTCATGATGGGACACACCCGCACTCTGAAAGCATACCTCTAGGTATTTTTCTGCTTGAGAAAATGGGGGAGTGCTAAAATTGGCTCATGTGGAAAGAGCACTTTATGGTTTCAATTATCGTACCCCTTATCAACTGCGTGTGTTTAAGTTAGCCTCAAAAACCTATGTTGTTTTAATTTTGTACACATGTAGGCCAGAGTTCACTTCAAAGCATTTTTTTAGGTTGAACTAAACTAACTAACTAACTAACTCATTCAAAGAAAATGTCACAGTCAGTAAAAGGGAATAAAATACTTAATTGAATTAGTTGATTGTCCACTTATCTGTGCAGTTAATCACCCGATCAAGTTGTAAATGAAATGTAATGTATGAAAGTCATTTTAAATTTAAGTCTTACATCTAAGCACCACAAGCAGTGTCCTTCCTCTTAGCTTTGAATTAGCTGAGCAATTTCATTCCATGCCACAAAGAGCACTAAATGCACTAAATGGATTGCCTGGGATCAATGCCAATCACTGGCATCCAGATAGTTCCATGTGAAGCTTGGACTCCTCAAAGTAATTTGCTGCATCCGTGAAATGTACAGTATATAACATACATTTATTTATCTAATAACCTACATTATGCACATGCAGACATATAAATGCTTATATAACTAAAGATGAATACACACACATACAACACACTATCCATCTGAAAAGATGTTTCCCAAAGAATGGAATGGATGGAGTGGCAGACTGATGACAATGACATGACTAAAATGACTAAAATGGTTTGATTACCACATTGTGACCAATTTGTATCATCAGTTACATTAGTAGCAGGAAATTGGTTTATGAAATGCTAACTTTTATGTATGCCAAACAAACAGCAAAGTTCAGAGTATTTATAGAAACTAGATTTTAAGAAAGCTGTTTTTTTTAATCTGGTTTGATGTATATGCATGTAGGACAGTCTTGTATAAGTAACAAGGTTAATGATGATTGAAGAAACTACCATGAAGCAAGAGCTAAATAGTGAGATTAAGGGATAATGTTATAATATGAAAAATCCTAAAATAACAGTTAGAGTAAGATGGCCCAAAGGCATATTTTTTGCAATTTGTGTGTTATGTCTCTGGGAGAAAGGGTCCTGGACTGAGGTAACCTTATTCCACATATTTTCACACATGCAGAATAGAAAATCACATTAGTTGATAATCTGTGTTCGACTTGTTCCAAAATCCAAAATCGCACAATGGAAAAGTGACTTGTTTTTCGTACTTGGATTTTATGTTCAAGTCAAAAATAGGAAATGAAATGAAAAATGGACCACAGATCAAATTTCATTTTGTTATTTAATAATGTATGTCTGTATTATATATTATTTGACTTAATGTATTGAATATGAGCTTGAACATAAATATGTAAGTATTTTGAAAAAGATCACGTTGAAAGTTTTACTTTTGTGAACAGATAAACTTTAGCAAGAAACAGTAAGTATAATGTTGCCATGGATACAGCCCTACCTCCCCTCTCTAATGTTGATGTTTAAGGTCATTCATTAGATTAAATCAGGTACTGCGATTGCCCAAATGTTTTTGTGGCAGTTTTATCAGGTGCGTGACAAAACAAAAAAGTCAGAAACTCCCTGGTTACACAAATCAGACACATAAAAAATCAAAATCAGTCACTGAGTCAGTGGCCCATTTTTTCATTTCTATATTTGACTTGAGGTTAAAATCAAAAGTACGAAAAGCAAGCTCTGTTTTTTTGTGTTGAATTCATAAATTAATAACAAATTGCTTTTTGATTTTCTGGTTTTGGATTACCTATTAAATATAAAAAGAACAAATAAACCCGGATTCTAAAGTTATATTAAATTATGCTGAAGTCAAAGTTACAAACAGAAGGATTAACAATCAACTGGCTCCCTAAAAGTGAGCCTCACAGATTCTTAACAGAGAATCCACCACGTGCATCCTTTATCACTTGGATCAAAAGGGCTTTGATTCACTGGTGGGACCTCTATTCTTTCAGTATAACCTGTCTATAATTATTCTCAGATAAACAACCATTGCTCAAGAATGTGCATTCACTTCAACTACTCCTTAAATATATGGCAAATGCTGTTGTATATAGCTGAAACCCCTCTCTGTGTCTGACTCAGCAAGAACAGAGGAAATCTGTAGCTCATTAGTGACCATTTATTTAGGGGTAGAAGCAAAACAAAAACAGGTATAAACATGACATAACACCTTCTAAAATTAGTTTTCATGCTTCCGCTCTATGTTAGCAATTATTTTCTGCTTAAAGAAGAGTTTCAAAGAATGAAGAGGTGGCAGAACAGAGGGAAGAAGGGAAAAAGTGGCAGGGCAGAGAATATCCAAACATTTCCAACACCAACATTATATACAGAGGCCACCCTGTTGGCTGAAAACATTTCGTCTCTTTGGAAATATAAGAGAGTGTCTGCGGAACCAGTGAGTCACTCCTTGCAAAGAAAAACACAACATGGATGTTTTAGAGAGCAGTTCAAAGGAAATTCTGAAATGTATGATTGGCAAGTTTTGACGGCGATGCCTCATTAATGTCTGGGTCAGCTTAAAACTAAGAAATTAGGTCAAGAGAAAATGTTTTTGCAGGGAGGCATCACAGGTCTGTGGCTCTGAGAGTGCAAAACCTGCTGTAAGAAGCAAGGCGTTGTCTTTACTTTGTACATTTTCGCTAGAGCTTTCTCAGTGACGTGGGAAATGGGGAGAGGAAGGCAGAGAGGGAAGGGTGAGGGGGGAGAGACTGACAGAAACAAACAGAGAAAGAGAGAGAGAGAGAGAGAGAAAGAGGATGGTCTTCACTTCTCTGCTTCAGCTAGCCATCTATCTTTGGCTGTGCTCACGCCCCAGCTGCTGCTGGTTCAAAGTACGGTCACTGGCAGGAAACCAGTCACAGGGCTGTGGAAAACACCCACACAGCCACTTCACATACAGAGGGAAGGCAAAAAGAAACACAATGTCTTTGGGACAAACATAAATCTCAGACTCAAGCCCAGTGTCACATAACTTTTTAGGCAGAACTACCAGAATATCTAACTTACGCAAGATGAGGAAAGTCTTTAATACGTTCAGTGGGAGGATTGCCTAAGTTAATGTTTAATCAGCCAGTGAGAAACTCAGGTTTGGTGGCACCAACACATTTCCCACATCAAATGTGTCAAATTTGGAACAAATGCAATGAACGCAATATCTAAGATTGAAGTACACACACACACACACACACACACACACACACACACACACACACACAAACACTGTGGGAGACATGGCATGGGCTTAAGTGGGGTTAATCTGAGTGGGAAGCCTTGATTTATGGAGCCTTCAGCCATCATGCTTAAGTTAAATGTATTCTGGTTAATTCGGTTAGATGATGGTGACCTGCAGCATGGAGGCCACATGGCATGGTTTACATGATCTATCCCCAAAGCACTGGATATTTAAATAATCCAATTCCATGCATTTCTGACTCTTTAAAATAATTTTTTTTGTGGTTTGGCCTGATTCCAAGGTTATAAACATGCGATACCTAAAGTTAACGTTGCCCACTGCAGACTGTAAATAGGTCATTGGATCCTCTCTGGCACCTTTGGTCCTGTGCCAAACTATGTGGGCAAAGTCTGTGTGTCAACATTAAGCGAAGGTTCTGTGGAGTCACTTGTCTGTAGATAAGAGTGTGGATGTGCATTTCTTTAGAATATTGTATAAGTCTATTCTCTATCAACCCGTTCTCACTCTCAATGCATCAAATATGGCAGCCTGGTCGGTGGCTGTACACTACAAATTATGCAGCTGTAGGTTCCCTTCTAGAGTCATTTCGTAAGATTACCATTTGCATTTTTTTTATTTTTTTGAAGTTTTGCTTAAGTTTAATATTCACTGCCAGTCTATTTTTGACGGAAGCCGCGTCAAGCAGCACAGAGCAGATGAACCAGGCAGGAAGTCAGACACAGAACGCCATTGTGAATCTGGTCGATTTTCAAAATAAAACACCCTTTGCAGAATTCTGATCGTACATCAACAATAAACATAGTTAAAACAGACAAAAAAAAGAAGCTATTTAACTACGTAGCTTACTTAACCATAGTAGAAGCACAAAAATTAAGGACAACTGAACAAATAAGCAAAATCTGAACAAGTCATCAAAATCAGACAGGCAAAACACTCTTATTCTGAAATGCTCCATGGATATTTAACGTTAGCATGCAGAGAGCCGAACGGAACGGGCTCACAGAGAGCTGTTATCCGTAGTTAAAGCACACAAAAAGACAAATTAACAACACGTTAATAACGAGTAGGCTAAACGCTCCGCTGCTGAAACACTTAAGTGTGAGTTAATCGCGTTCTTTCAAATCGCAATTTTGATTTGAAAACGATTAATCGTTCAGCCCTACTGGAGATGCCCCTCCAGTGTTATGTTATGATTACATCGGAGTCAGGAGACGTAGTATAAAGAGAGACAAATGTTTGCATAGGAAGGAAGCTGGGGATGTTGGATGAGTCAAACAATGGACTTTTACCCATTAGACTGCTGTTCGTTTCCCGTGTGAAACCAATAGTGAAACGTTGTCTTCTTTTTAACTTTCAAGTTATGCAACGTACGTTACTTAAATAACTTAAGTTACGTAACTAATTTACTTATTTTACTAACTTGACCGCTGAGCCCTGCAAGTATGTAGAGCACCATTGTTTAAAGCGTAGAGCCTTTGACCAGGCTGCCGAATTTGACGACTTGGGAGTGAGAGTTGTCTGTATTCATGCCAATTTCCTACGGATTTGTGGTGTGTGTGTGTGTGTGTGTGTGTGTGTGCGTTCCCCCATGTACGTGTATCTACACAGGCACCACAGGTGAGCAGAAAGTCTTGTTCAGCAGCCATCCGGAACCTTATACTGACGGGTCAGACAGTGAATTCAACAATATAAACACTCACACACACACACACCTACACACACACGTAGGAAGATTTCCTTGTAAGGACTGACTTGTTCTTGAAGTATGAACGTGACTGTGCCAGTGCTACTGCAGCTATTGTTTCAACTCGCCCGACTTGCTGATGCAATGTTCTTTTTTGTTCTTCTTTGGGAATATGGCTGGTTGAGGTGCAGAACCAGAGATGGGTCCTTCCGTGCCAGTTTTGGGTTGCGGCAATCAGCAGATCAAGACTAATGAGAGTGAATTCAGCCAAAAAGAGAGATGGTATTGGAGCTCTACCAGGGGGGTGAGGCCTGTTTCCTGTAGCAACTATTTCTTGTATGATTAATAGTGGACTTCCAGGGAAGCAAGGCTGTGCCTGGTTATTATATCCATCCAAAATAGGGTGGTGGATGTGCTGTTTTTCTGCCTGTGTTCTTTTGTATAGCCTTTGTACGATAGGAGGCTTATATTTGGTGATTAGGCTACAGGAACAAAATGTTTAACAGAAGATGACATATTATAATTCAAAATAAATAAAACTCAAATGTCAGTGGGCGATGAGCTGATATTTGCCCTTTCCACTTTAATGCCATTCAATCTGATCATATGGTTACATCAGTGTACATCAATGTGAAATGTCTGCTTGATGTCAGTACATTTGTTGATTTTCACACAAAAGATCACCACCTGCTTTGAACTTCAGGTGAGACTCGGACATGATACACTAGCTAACCAAATAAGCGGGTAATGCACAGTTATCTAGGAACAACTTGAAGGCATTCACTTTTAACTTTTATAGAAGAATAATTGTTTTTTGCAGCAAGACATAGATACAAGATGATAAAATACAAAAAGCCTTTGGGTACATTAAAAGGGGGATTGGGGGGTGGTCTCCCAGGCTGACCTTCCAAATCATCAGACTGCATACCATTTAGCATGTGACGTGCATAATGATCATGAAAACCTCAATGAAGCTTCTTTTTCTGAACAAAATGTACATCCTGGGGGGAGTGACATCCTCTGAGAGGATGCCAAGTCTTTTCTTTAATTAGGTATGAGTTCATCTCTCAGCTAACAGTGTGTTTCAACAGTGTAGCCTGAGTAGGTAACACTGACTCATGATTATGGTTGCAAAACCCGGCATGCAATGAAATCTCTTTCTCTTTCTCTCACTCAGTCTCTGTCTGGACTCCCTGTCCTTCCAGTATAAATCCCAGTGTCTCACATACAGCATCAATTGTCACTGGTAAAGGGAACAACAGGACATTTAAGGAAAAATGCTCACATCCAAATCTGCCAATTACTTTTCAACACACTCCAATGGATTTTAAATAATGAGATAATGAACACATGCTCTGTGTAGGCATATATTACAAACATAGAACAAAATTATATATATTTAGAATGTAGTATCTGTAGAATGTTTAAATAAATATACATCTACATATTGATGTTATGTAGTTATATTTTAAGCCAACACAAGAAATGAGCACAGTAATAATATTCTAATGCCACTGAGCTCTGCACAGAAGAAACAAGTGTTCTTTCTAACAGGAAACAATAAGTGAGCCCTGCCCTTTCACTTCCTGGAATGGGACAGATTTATTGATAGCATTATAAATATCAGGCAGCTACTGTACACACACTGGATTACAGAGGGGCATGATGGGCACAAGCACAGTTACAGTACAAAACACAGTACCTTAATAACTTGACAATCGTCTTTATTGTGAACTAGGCCATATCATAGGCTTAAAACCATCATCAACACTCAAACTGAATGATAAGGTGTTAAAGACATGAAGCAACAATAGCCAGGCAGCGGAATGAGCACAGTTTATCCTATCTACGTCAACATATTCATCCATGGCCAACAACACAAAGTTGGAGAAGCTAAATATTTTCTGATGTAAAACAAAAAAAAGGGATTTTTGTTTTGTGTACTTCAAGAAATTTAAATGCTGTTGAACCTTCATGAAACACCCAAACTATCCAGAAATATCAGTGTCTTGAACGTTTTTCTATTGGACCAAAGTGTACGGTGGCCCTGAGAGCTCAAAGCACTGTAACTTACGACAACAATTGCAAATAAACAAAACACAAGGGAATAATCATCCTCACCATTTTGCAGTATTTAGATACAACGCCTCAACTACTGAAATGTGCTCCAAATAGATAAAAAACATATCCAAAAAATCTGAGGGCATCACTTTTTAGTCTCCCCCTGTATTTGGTTGCCTTTTCTCTATGTGCTGCACATATGTTATGTGTTGAATCAGTGAAGATGTTTCCTCTGCTTGATTTCTGTCTATTTGCATTTGTTCTCTTAAATTGCAGTGCATTGATCTCTCAGGGCCAACCTAAAAATGTCATGAAAGCAAATCCCTGAGATTTTGAACGAGTCTTCCACCAGGTAGCTCAAAATATATATTTATATTGTGCTTTATGGCTGTATTTTGTGCTCCAGCCTTCACTGGAGAAAAATGCAAAGGTTTCTAACTGTGCGTGACGCACTGCATTTCCCAGCCAAGCCCTGGGGAGTCGAGCAGGTACAGTGAGCCATATTTCTGTTGATCAGATTAGTAGCACCATGCTGCTCCGCGCATGCACGTGTGTGTGTGGTTGTGTTTGGGGGGTGTACTTTTTTTGACTGTGTTAGTGCTTGCATCTGTGCCCACAACATGGTATGACTCAGGAATGAGTTGTTTCCAATGCTATGCCCAAAGCTTTTAGAACACTGGCATACTGGCAGAGATGACGCCTGACTTCCTGTCCTCAGTGATGGGTTATCGGATACCTAAAGCAGGATGGTTACACCCGCCAGAGATTTACTGGCAGGACAGTTTCAGGAACATGGAAACCTACACCCAACTTTTTCTCACCTCTCTATGAGGTCCTCACTCAGGATGGAGGCATGTGATGGGTCGGGGCTGCAATATGAAGTAAAAGTGATGATGCATGATAGTGACCTCAGGTGTTTTTGCATGTATACTTCACCTGTTTACCAAAAGAAAACATTTTTAAGTGAATTTGTTGTGAGTCTGAGGGATAAGATAGCATGAAGTATTGTCTGTGGCCACAGTATTGGCAGTGGAGTAAACACACACGTATCCATGGACGTTAGCGTTTGCTGCTGCACAGCTCGCGGTGCATGTGCATACCCATGCAGTTGTAGAAACACGTGTTTGACTGCAGAAGGACATTCCTAAATGCCACATCAACCTTACCAGGACATCCAAGCTCTGCCTAAAGACACAGTCTCCCGCCTCTAAACCCTTATTAACTCCTACCAGCGCTCGGATTAAGGCCTGGGATCCAGACAGCTAACAACCCTGTATGTGTCTGGTACAAGCTGCTCACCCATTCACAATGCTTTATGACTGGATACAACCCACAGCCTCCTTCCACCGCCTCCCGCAGAGGGACATTTGCAAAACAAGTGCTTAGTTGAAGGGGACAGAAGTGGAGAGAGAGGGGAGTCAGGGGTGTATTTCAAAGATTAGTGAAAGATTTGGAAGGAGGAGGGAATAACAAGGACATTCTGACTGACTTGGGCTTTTGAAAACTGATGTGGCACTAACTGTGTACTCAAATTAATTAACTTATTTCAAGGTTAGTATGGCTCCTGAAGCCAATTTGGCTGACTGTATCTATTAAATTGTGGAGAAGACTCTGGGATATCTTACCACATTTCAAAAAAAGGATGTATTTACAATAAATTTCATGTATTTATTGAAAAACCTTTCTAATAGTAGGGCAGAAAACCTGACTGGCTGATGGCTGATGTAAGAAATGGCTGCTGAATGTATTAGCAAACTGATTTTACTTTGTTACTGACAACAGTTACTTTAGAACAGAGAAGGCAGAAAGTGCAAGAGCCATTGAGGCGTTATGTGCAGGCTTTTTCACGTGCACAGAGGCTTGAGCCAGTCCACATGGAGCAGACACTGCTGCAGAGTCAGTGGTCTGTTCTATGGGTGTAATGACATGACATTTCACAATTGACTAAACACTCTTCAGTCAGTCTTTCTGAAAACACTCTTCAGTCAGAAACATTACCTAAGATTTCACTATGTTTGGAAGGTGATGGTGCAGACAATACTGATAAATACTACTGACATTGAATTGAACTAAAAACACAATATAAAGATATGATTTGAACAGACATAAGATGTTTCATGATTTTTTCCGTTTCAGTCAATAGGAGAGGGATATCATGCAAGCTGCATTGTCACTTTCAAGTTGGCAACTATTTTGCAACAGATTTCTGGGTGTGGGAAAATAATTCACAGTACCTTGCACAACTACGTGCTGAGATTCCAGTCAGCAGTTGCAGAATGAATGCAACTTTGGTAAGTCTTCTTTTCAACCTGAGTTTGGCCTAAATAAATAAATAGAAAGTCTCAGGTATGGATGAGCGTATAGAGATTATGGCAAATGATTTTAATCTAAGGACACAGGGGCAGTTTTCTACGAAGTAGGTCAAATGCACGTCTCAAATGCAGGCATGACCTATTAGAGATTTTACATATAAATGGGAAGCACAGCACAGTACATTAGGCAAACACAGTGGACGTAACGTAAACGTTTCAAAGAAATTTACTTTCAAACAAAAAAAGCAATCTAGTGTATGCGGTCCAATGCAGTGATGAATGCACAGACCTGTATATTGGGGAGACTAAAAAACCACTACACAAATGCATGGCTCAACACAGAAGGGCCATCTCCTCAGGTCAAGACTCTGCAGTGTACTTACATCTGAAGGACAGAGGACACTCGTTTGAGGACCACCAGGTGCACATTTTAGACAGAGAAGATTGATGTGCATGTGTGCATCTACTGTAAATAAATAAAAACACATGCAAATACACTTATCTGGCTTTACAATGTTGTAATGTTAGCACTTCAACATCCAATTACACCTTTATAAATGAACCACAAACACAAAGAAACTGTTTCATAATCTCACCAGCAGGCCTGTCTTGCTAACAGCAGGTTAGGGACTAATGTTTGCACCCACGTGAGAAGTTGTGACCTTGTTGCTGGTTTGCTGAAGTTACATAACGCCCCCAGACAGGTGAAAAAACATATGCCAATTAATGGTGTCTCCCTGGAGCGCGTCACAGCCGCTGATGTGACAGTTACAGCCAGTCAAGACCGGTGCAGCTGCAGGTGAGGACAAGGTTTGTTTGTGTATGAAGTGCGTGTTTTGGAGTTGCAGATTCCAGAAGATCGGCAGTCTGCACACAGTGGAGCACACACATATGCACAGCCTGCTCAGGCTTACGAAACAACACAAATTACTATGAACCAGGTCCAGAATGCAGTTCACACATTTGTAAATGACAACAAAAATACCAAAAAAAGATTTTCAGACTGTCTAAAAAATCTAATCAATGAAATAGAAGCTATTGAAACTTAAAGAGAAGTAAAGCTAACGATAATTAAGATTAATTAATAGTTAATCTTGCCTTCTTTTCCAAGATTTGCGGAAACAGTGACTAGTAGTATGTACAATGCAGTAAGAACTCACACAGGTCACACAACCTATTTTCATCCTGAATATTTTTAAGTCTGCAAACCTCAATAGAGGAGGAATAAGAGTACTTATATGTTATATTTGCATGTTTGTGTCCTTATATAGCCTACTGTACAGTATGTGCATATGTGACCCTGTGTGTGGGTTTTCGTGCGGCATGGTTCATCTGCTATCCCAGCTGAGATCACAACAGGGCAAGCCGACGTCCAGCTCAGGTAGTGGTAATCCTGAGGTGATGACCTTTCAGGCTGGCTTCACAGGTATGGCAATACAGAAATGCTTGAGCTGAGATTATATACAATTACATGGAACACATGCAAGTGTTTTCCTATTTACTTATGTCTGTGAGCACCATGACCCACTAAAAAATCCTTTACTGTGTGTGAGTGTGTGTGCTGTGACCCTGTACACATTTTTAAAAAGTAACAATGCATAATGCCCCAGTACAATGTTACAAATTAATTCATTCTTTTCATTCCCTTTGTGGCGTGTGCATGCATGCTTTGGAGGATTGTGGTGGCATGGTACATGAACAAAAATAATAATAAAAAATATACATTTTACAGTTTTCTGAAGGGTTCATTTCAGTCACTTGCATGTTATGAAACAGTGCCAGCATATCTGTTCATTTACTAAATTTTCTTATTTAGTTATCCAAATAAATGTAAATGCTCTGTACTTGTATAGCACCTTTCTAGTCTTTTCGACCACTCAAAGCGCTTTTACAGTACATCTGCATTCACCAGTCATACACATTCATACACTGAGCCTAAGTGCTCAAACGGAAACTAACATTCACACACATTCATACACTGGCGGAACAGCCAGGGTCAGTATCAGGGTTCAGTATCTTGCCCAAGGACACTTCGACACGCAACCAGGGGGAGCCAGGGATTGAACCGCCGACCTTCCGATTAACGGCCAACCCGCTCTACCTGAGCCACAGCCGCCCCAAATAGGTTGTAGCAAAATGAAAGAGCTACCTCACTGCTCATAATCTTTTATATCATAATCAAATCTTTTCATGTTTGGTCTGTGCTGTTTTATAGTAAACTGTTACACAGAACATGAAGCGTGTTTTTTTGAACTGGATGCCAACTGCCTGCCAAATTATAGCCTTTTCACTTCCCCAATGGTTGTTCTGGCACAAAGGCAGTGGTTAAAAACAAAGTTATACAACTAAGGTTTCTTTATGCAGAAGTCTATATTGGGCTCTTGGGGATTCAGTGCTGCGAAGTAATAGTAAATGAAAGCGATCTCATTCTCCCTGCAATCTTTAGGGAGGAGAAAAATCAGAGAAGGGAAGTTTTGATCTGAAAATTCTGCTTTAGCACTCATGTCTTTGGTCGGACTCAAGAGTTTAATGACTGTTTTGCATTTACAATTTTGAAGGCATCACGTTGTATTAGTATTTAGGGACATGCAGGCAGCAAATATAATGTATATTAAAGTACAGGAACGGACAGAAATACATAAATATAATCATAGGTATAGAAGTAGGCATACAGATACACATACATACACCCACACACAGACACTCACACATAGTCACACACAAACAAATTTAGTTTATCTATGGTTGTCAACAGGTAGAACTATTCTTTATGCTTATCGTTTAGTTTTTTGTTATTATTCCAGCTCTCATGGCTGTGCTGTGTTGTTTATTTATTTTGCTTGAGTGTTTCTCCTTTTTATCCTCCGTCAGTTGTTTTCTTATGTCAGCTGTTTATTGCTATTGTTCAGCTGGTCTCTTTGTTTTTTTGTTTTTGTTTTTTTTTCTCCTCCCCAAGCCGCCCATCCCTGTTCTCTCCCAGGTGTTGTTGATTTCTCTGTGGTGTCTATTTGTGTGGTGTTCGTGCCCCCCATCCTCATTTCTGCCCCCCTGTCCGGCCCGCTGTCAAATCAATACAGAATTAAATAAATAATAAAACAGACAAGGGAGTATATTAAAACTCTCTGGGCAGGACAGGTTTAAAAACAACAAAAACAACAACAAAACAAAGTAGGCATTCATGCCCACATCCAGGGGTGGTGCCAGAGATTTAGATTTTTTTTCTGGGCCCCCATTGATCATCCATGTCGGCTACATTGCTGTAACAAACCACACCTGTGAAACCCGTTTGATGACCCCGCATATTAAAAACAAATTTATCTTTGCAGGCAGGAATACTCTTCTGATGACTGACTGAGCAAGCCTGCACATACTACTTATGCATACTAACACTATAATTTTGTATATCGTATACTATTATACAATAATATATATAATATCTGAGATACTACTTTATGTAACTCAATGCCATTGTCATTGAAAGTAGCATACTGTAATGTATTGACAGGACTGTGATTATACAGTAAGGGGAAATCTAACTTCACTACTTTAAACACATTGTTGTTGTTGTATTATAATAACTTGTTTTTTGTTTTGAGTTTAACTTTTAACCCAAAGACTGGCATTTTCTATCATCAACTCCATGGATTGCTCTAGGTTAAACCAGCCAGCCTTTCTTGGGTAACAAATTGTCACCCTTTGTTCTCCCTTCCAGCCCTTTTCTGCCTGTCTTTCCATTTATGGCACCCTGATTTTGGTTTTTAGTTCGACATGACTGAGCAGACGCACTATATACAGCACATTCTTTTATGGCAAAACTGTAGCGTGTAATATGCAACATGAAAACAAAAGAAAAATCTGCAATGTTGTATGTCTTTCTTCCAAAAATACCCGGATATCGCACTGTTTCAGAAAAAATCTCCAATATGCATTGGACCAGTCAACGTCGTGTCCCTCAGTGCAAAGTGCTGGAACTGTTGAAATGGCAGACGGCAACACCCCTGCGTCACTGGTGGCCAAGAAGAACTATGAGTGCTCTGTTCCTAATAACAAAAAAACATAATTCAACATCGGATTTAAGTTATGTATTTCGTGTTGTTTTCTCATTAATAGCTTGCAAAGGTTAACGTGAAATCAAATGTTCACTTAGCAGGCTTAACCTGGTTCTACCCTTGTTAAAGGTAGTAGGATTATTAAAACTATACGTTCATTACAAGATTAAATACGTTTCTTTTTTAAGTGGTACTTACATTTATAGCTATTCCTCCTATTTTTTACTTCCGCATTCCAAACCAAAAACAATTAAGCCTGGCCCAGCATATTGCAAAATAAATCGATTTAACAACTTCATGCTGCATACTAAAAGCAGTAAACAGTATGTCGTTTGTCGGTAGAATGAAGTAGGCAGTTCCGAATACAATCTTACGTAAGTGCATCTAGGACTGAACCACTGAAATTCTTTACTGAGGGGTGTGTTATGGCAGGCTACCTGAATAATATTAATTTTTTTTAATTTCTAAACAGGAATGGACAAACACACCATCATTTTATTTCTGAAATTCCAAGAGGCTAAAATATTATTTTAGGGGCCCTAAATATTTTCCTCAGATAATTATTGTTCTGTGTTCATGTAGTATTTTTGAGGGCCGCCCATTCCCCTTGGTGTCACCGCACATATACACCCATGCAAAGATATACACAGTAGTATGTAAAGTATGATTGAGAAAGTATGATTTTCATCTCATACAGCTACAGTCTCTTACAAAATGACCCTAACTTCTTTCTTGGAGACAAATAGAACAAAACAAAATGTTTCATTCTCAATATAAAAACTATATGATAAAAAAATTATAAAAAACAATGAATATGTCACAGCATGTTACATGTTAATGACACAATATTTTATAGGAAACGTGATTTTCACAAAACAACAGCAGTTGTGAAAGTACAAATTGCTTTTTTCAACTCTTTTAGCATCTTGTGTCTGAATACCAAAGTAGTGATAAAACATATATAAAGTATACTCCTTCTAGATACAACATGCTAACAAACTTCTTAATTTGCAAGATCCTAAGCAATGCCACACAATCACATGCATACTCAACCTGTTGTTCAGTTGCAGCACAAGCGCGCTGTGAGCACAAGAATAACTCCTCCTGATTTTATACCTCGGGGAAATGCAGAAGTGGACCATGTGACAGTGAGGTGGCATCTTAATGCGTTCTCCCATCACGCCCTGCTGATGTGATGTATGGCGCTGAGACACTGAGGTAAGTTTTCTGTGACCACAAACTTCCCCTATCTGTGACAGCAATCAAGAACAGTGGCGAAACAACCCCAGCCCAAGGGCCCAACCTTAGGGTGGCTCTTTCCTGTGATGAAAATACCTCCAGCAAGAGATCCCACTGTGTGCGATCTGTCTGTAGTTGTGCGAGTGGCACCTTTTGAACTGAGTGAGGAAACACGTTGAAAAAGATTAGATCGAAGCCATCTTGAGCTTCTGCTATGTGCTGCAAAAAAAAAAAAAGTTTTAAAATCGATTGTGAGATCAGAAAGAAATGTTTAAGTATATAATACAACATCTATTTCATATTTTGTATTACGTTTATCCACTCTTTTTTTCAATGTTGTTCAAGAACAAGAGCCAATGCTTATCCCAGTGTGCACTTGCATTCCTTCTTATGACCAGTTCAGAGAGATGTAACATTATGGTATGGTGCATTTGCTAAATAACCTTTGTAGGTACTGCACATGAAAAAGAAGTTTGTGGTCTATCTTGTTGAAACAAGCCAACCACTCCTCATACCCCCAAATCTTATAAGCATAAATTGCATTCACTTAAAGTAACTGGAAGTGTATGTGATGTTAGCCAATGTGGGACAAGTCACATGACATCCCAACAATACTGCTGAACTGAAAGTGAATCCATGGGGCTTTCCAGTTACAATTTACTGTATCCACCTCTGAGGTCTTAAGTGTAAACTTGTTTCGGGAAAAGGTTAAGCCTTTAAATTCTGTAGTACTAACTAAAACTGTTTCCTTCAAGCAGTTTGGCACCATCAAGCTCCAAGCAGAGGCTGATTAGTTTGCCAAGGAGAGGAGTCTCTTATGGGAACACTAAAAGCCAAACAAATTAAAAGAGATTGGCCAAGATTACAGTTCCAAAAAAGCAGCTTTATATGGGAGCTGTAAAATCACGGCCAGGCAGTGTTTGTTTGTATGCAAGTTAAAGAGCTCCTGGCAGCTGGTGGTAAGTTGTTGTGAAGATGCAGGCCAAGTTGCTACATGAGCTGTAACATTATTGATCAATCGGGAATCAGGGTAGTCTGCACACATGCACTGACAAAACACAAGCACACACACTCATCTTCAAACGTGCATATTCTTTCTCTGCAATTTGTAAATCTCTCTGTTGCTGTCTCCTGTCTCCCAGAACTGTGTGCTGCAGTCATCCAGAGGATGGTCAGCTTGACCTAGACAGGACTGTTAGAGACATAAAGCAGATGCAGTAATCTGGCACTATGCTTTTCAGGATATGGGCAGGAGGCTGTGGTAATTACATGTAGGCAAAAGTCATTTTGACTGCTCCACTGAAGACACAAGTTCCCAAAATGTCACAGCTTTCTAACACCTCATTCATGTCATCAAAGGGCCTTTCCAAAGGTTTTTCCAACCTTTTTACATCCAGGAAAACTCAATTCAGGATGCGAGCTTTTGCCAGCAACACTTTGCTTGACATTCATTCGGTTCTACACATTCACACCAGGGCCATTTGCGGCCAGATTTCTGCCCTTGGCCACAGGTGTGAAACATATTTGTCACTGGCACTGATGGAAGTTTTTTGATTGGTGCTACATGCAGGCACATTTTAAGAGAGATCTTATTTTCTGCTTTAATATACTGTACTGTGCAAAAACATTGTTTAAACCTCCCACGTGGTAGGCATGAAGTTCACCTCTAATTCCACTGATGCAACATCATTACAGAGACACAGGTAGTGCAGGAAGTATTAGTGGGCCCTCTAGAGGCCCGAGGCTTGTGTGCACACTATGCACAACAGCCAACAGTTACACCTTTAGCAGTCCACTGAGTAGCACAAGCATAACAGTTATGTGCGAGAGGTTTCTTTCACTTTTCTAACCTTTATCCTTCAATCTTGAGATCACGGCATTTCCTGATCTAACAGATGCAGTAGTAGTAGCCTGCATTCATGTAGCACCCCAGGTTTCAAACCCTGATAAAGAGGACAGAACAAGAATAACCTTGAACCCTCACAACCCGAATAGAGATGCTCTGATTTGATTTGGCTCACATCGCAGTGCACGATAATTACAACAGCATGCATTTTGCTAAATAATGTGTTATGGCAGTCTAAACTATGTAGCATTCTACCATTTAGGTGTTAAATAAACATTAGAGTCACTTTATAGGTGCTCAGTTGCCCTCTCCTGCAGAGCAATGAGTGAGGAATCTTGTATCAGTGAGCCCCCTAGAGGTAGATATTTTAATTGCACCCTGGTTCATGCCGACAGAGGGTGTCACCTGAGGACAGAACTAACATGCCTGAGCGCTCAAATGTGACACAGAGAACAAAAAGCCAGACATTCTAAATGCATTCCTCTGTGAAAGGACACCTAAGTGCATAAGTGTGCTGAATGTCAAGTCTAAGTGCATCAGTTGGCATTGGCAGTTGCATTAATCAAATTATCCTGCAATACCTTTTCATACAGTGCACTGTCCTCAGATTTGTTTTTTACATGATCAATGGAGCAAATTTTCTTCTTTCTTGGATGTCCATAGCTTCCATCATTGACTAGTTTTAGTTACAAATCCCTGCATCTAAAAGATTTGCAATATGAGTCTCGCCTCAGAGAGCTACAGGAAACAAACTGCTGTAACTATAAAAGGTAAGTAAAGAAACTAATAATCACTTTTCTAACAGAGCAAGTTGCACTGCAACCTCTGCTTTCAATGTTGCTTCCTTTTTCTGTGTACAAACTGTACAAACCACAGCTGCACGGGACTTAAACGCCCCAATACAATCCACAATATGATCCTACGTCTTCTTATCGTTTTCATTTTTCACACATCACATGCCCCTTCATTGTTTTATGCACACCTATTAAACCTGCTGAGTAGGAAAACAGCGTGACCTCGCCTGTCCCGAGCACACTATGTCTCCCTTTCGCGGACTGGCACAATGCCCAGACGGCTGCTGCTTGCGTGCCACCACTGTTTGGGTAGATTTGCATCTTGGCTCTAGAGAAAACTGGGATGATTCACCAGTCAGTGTGTGTGTGTGTGTGTGAGTGTGTGTGTGTGTGTGTGTGTGCGTTCTTAGCTGAGTCTGCTGTTTCACTGAAGTCTGTCTTTTCTCTCTACCTTACTCTCACTTCTCAGTGGGACTATGTCTGTGTCATTCTCCCAAAAGCAATAAACATTAAAAATAAGGGGGGGAGATTACTAACAACCACTGATTTCAGCAACTTAAACACAGATGTAAAAGACCATACAGTAAGAACAGATACACAGAAACAGCACAAACTGCTACATAGAAATACATGGCTGTCTGATGATAATAGTGTGGACATCCAAAATACAAAAACAAAAAAACAAAGAAATAAAAAAAAACATTGGGTGGAGATGAACTGCCAGTTTTGTCACACACTTAGGAGGTGGGATTTTCATGACACATCATATACTTTATGTTAGTGCCCACCAGGGATTACACCCCTAACACCCGCAAAAACACTCCTATTCATCATGAGGGCTGATGCATATCAAGACCCTTTATGTAAAGTACAGTACATGCAGCGCAAGTGGATGAATGAAGAAGTTGGCAGTGGCAGGATACATTATTGTCCCTAAAGGAGGTTTTTAAGCCATTTAAGTAAACTCATTTTTTGTTATGCAGAACACATAATTACATGTAAATGTATTTCCAAATTTAAATCAAATATGACTGTATGTAACTACCGCTAAGTCTACAATGTGCCAGACAAATTATTTCCCTGTTATTCCAATGATTATAATTGTTTAAAACATTTCTGGGAATGGTGGATGTTCTATTTAGATAAATAGTTCACATTCTGACAATTGGACAGATAGATGAACTGCACATCAATTAAGGCATTCTGTATTCTAGTTATTTAATTTGTTTGGACCTAATTTCTTCATTTCATTTCCTCATTATGCCCAAGCATCAGGGCCAGCAAGAGAACTTCATCGAGGACACAACCTCCAGTTTTTGTGGGAGCAGCACTCAATTAATTGATATACCGAAAGTTACACTATTGGCCTTGTTTTTTAGGTTTATCTTTTTTTAAGTCAAAGCAGATTTGCTTTACGGGCAGTAAAACACGACAACAAAGCTGGGTCATCCTGGGGAAAGTTTGTTGACTCTAAAACCATTGAGCTCACCATTTGATTCTGACTTTACATGAAATGGGATTCTGTACTGTTTGTCCTGGTAGCCTGCTGATCAGTAGACTACTCTGTCATAAAGAAGGCAACATGCATGTAAAGACAGCCTAAGTCACTCGCTTCCGCTTCCGGCTCATGCAACCTAATTTTGTAAAAAATATGTGTGGTAGTCAAGGCGAGAGACAGCTTATTTTTGGATCCTGTTTGAACTGTGCCCTGAATTACACATATGATATTTGTCAATTTAAAAGATAATTTTATCCATTACGAAAGTTGCAGTTTGTTGTAAAACAGTAAAATTACATTTAGTTTTGTGTGAAAACGTCACTACCATGTTAACGCGGCAATGCCAGCTAAAGTTCATTGCTTGGTTGCTGCTAGCTAGATAATTTAGCTATGTTCCACGCAGAAATATATCTCACCTGATTTGTTTAATCCAACAACTCTCCACATGGAAGCTCTTTGACGTTAGCTTCAGTCAAGTTAGCTTCAGTCATTGAGAGAAAAAGTTACAATGTCACATACGCGACTTTTGTGTTCTTTGTATTTCATAGTCTTATACTTCAACAGTTTTACATCAAACTGCGACTTTCTTGACTGCACACTGACCAGCATCATCACATGTGTAATTCAGAGCACACTTCAAACGGGATCAAAAAATTTGTTGTCTCTTGGCATAGACTACCTTATATATTTTTTCCAAAGTAAGGTCCCATGGTGATCCGCCAGAAGGGAAGGGACATATGCTCACTATAGTAAATCATTTGCTTTTTCACTCTCGAAATCACAGGCCGCAATGTATTGAGCCAATACCTAAATAAACAGCTCACAACACACCACAACAAAGTCTTATATGTAACGGTGGGAGACAGAACGGACCCAAACGCAACGCTGAGGGTGAAAAAGAGGTTTATTGAGGAAAAAACAGGCTCGAGGCGAGGGCAGGTGGAAGGAGGGGGAGAGGCAGACGAGGACTCGGGGAACC
>NW_025744242.1:0-16555 GCF_021292245.1 Micropterus dolomieu
ACACCGCAGGAGTTTTTCATCCAGCGGATCCAGTATGATCCTGTTTTCTTCCCTAACGCCTACCTCAAAGTGGCTGAGTTCATCAAAACCGGAGTACTACCAGAGCTGCTGGGGAAATGGTATACAGCACCACGGCATTCTCATACAGACAGGGCAACCACAGAACAGCCACCTGAAATGGGATGCTACTGCGGTAAACCTTGTGACACAGATGACATCACCTGCACATCTGGACAGTGTAGGCGGAAGCACTTTCACAGGTCTTGCCTTAAATTGAGCAGGGTGCCGAAGACATGGAAATGTGTGGAGTGCAGAAAAAAAGTGTAGTATTGCTTTAGTTTTTGATTAATCGGTTTCATCTTTTATTCGCTTAAATATCCTTTCAACATAACATTCATTGTTATGAACTGATTGTTATGAAATAGTAAAGATGAATAAGAGCTATGTATTTTACTGTTTTGTTTTATAGCAAATAAAGTTACAAAATACAAAAACAGTTCATATTTTGTGTTACACTTAAATTTTCTATTCTGAAGGCACTACAGATGGGCAAATGTTGCTCAAGTTCACTTGGGTGCAGTTGCTGTTTCCCTTTAGTGAAGGCAGGTATTTTGAGATGTGCACTGTACAAGCCCACGGCATCTTTTATGGTAAACCCTCGATCTGCTAGGACCACATCACCAGGTGACAGATGTTCCAGGTAGCCGCAGTTTTGGGTTATGTGCTTATCACTTGTTCGCCCCCCCCCCAACCAGTAGACACAAATGATATGACTCCCTGTGGAGTTATTGATATCAAAAACTTCACAGTATTGTGATGTTTATACTGTGAATATGTTTGTGCTCGGGCTCTCGTGTTCTTAGGCTTCTCAATGAAAACTTCAAAGCAATCTATTATGGAAGTACAATTTCTGTAACTACTGTTTTTGAAACACATGGGTAAACTAATTTGAATCTGTTCCTTAATGGGCCACACTATGAATGAAGACAACCTACTGTACATTATATTTAGTGTATTATTAAAAATACGGCTTACAGTAGGCTTTGATACAAGAAATATGTATGTGAGGAAGTGCAGTGGTAAATTCAATCTCATTCTCATTAGAGTCATTAAAAAGCAGTGAAAAGGAGAGATCCCAGGCCCCCCCTTTAGGTATCCCGACAAGAAGGTAAAGATGACCATCATCTTGGCATAGGATGGAAGTCCAGTTAAGTCCTGCACCATGTCATCATTGTCCTTGAAGGCCTCCTGCTGGAAAGATGACCTTCTTACCCTGTCCCGAAGCTGATAGACCTCTGACCTCAATCTGGTACACTCTTCAGTCAGTTTCTTTACAGCTGCTTGGCAGGCTTCATTGGAGCATACTACACTGCTCTCAGTATCGATGGGGTCTTTACAGTAGCTGTGTTCCCCACTCTGCCCGCTCTCAGGAATGCTGTCACAGCAGTTAATGTCCATGTCAATAACGTTACTGTTATCACAGTGTGACATTGTCAGATCGTCCTGGGTATACCTTCTCTTCCTTTTGACAGCTTGGGTTTGTTCAAATTTCTTGTGGCAATTGATTTTTTTTTGGCGGTGCTCAGGTGACAGGTATGCAAACAGACTTGGCACATAATCGGGGCTCAGAGGATTATCGCTTTTCTTGCCTGCAGTGTTATGAGACACAAACAACACAATGACATTACCTAATTTGGATATAGATTATAGAAATTTAAATTTGTCTGCAAAGCCATCGACATAGATTACCTATTTTAATTAGTCTGAACACGTTCATCATTATGGATCTGGTGCTAATGTTAGGATAGCTAATGTTTGCTAATGCTGACGTTAGCTTAGCGATACTTACTTACCCGAAATAAAGTGCTCACTGCACAGCCTGAAGTGTTCTGTAGGAGTCCAGTGATCCCTCCTGATAACAGCAATCCATTTCTCACGACGCTCAGGGTTTTTGGGGATATTGTAAAATGTTAATCCATTACTTTTAGATTTGCTGTTATCACAGCCCACAGCACGGCAGATAGACGTCATTTTGGTACTCGGTCCTACAGATGGCGCCTCGACCACTGTGTGACGTCACATGATATCTAAGAATATGCTAATTGTTGACAGTACAAGACCTAGGCCCAGGTCTTGTACTGTAACTTAGATAAATGAGACCCATGCGAGCTATGTCACTAGTCTTGTAAAAGGATATATCATTAATGATATCATTAATTAATTTTACTTCAGTCACAGATGCCGACACCCTTACCTTAATAAAGGCAATGATCAAGCTGGAAGACCTCTACAGTAAATGTATTATTCAGTACACACTGATTTATTTGTGGCGTCCTTACACATTATCAACGCTAACCACCACATGTTGATTTTCGATTTTTATAATTTTTTTACTATTTAAAATGGGTAAAATCGTATTTGATCACAGAGCCGCGTGCAGCGCATGTATTTGCTCAGCACCTCCTCTCTCTCTCTCTCTCTCTCTCTCTCTCTCTCTCTCTCTCGCCACAGTTATGTTGTCATTCTGTGGGAAACACTCAGTGGGCAGAAAGGTGAGTAAGAGCAAGCATTCTCATTGTGACATCCCTTTCCCTTATTTGGTGACTGGTACCCTATATGCCTTTTTGCTATTTTGGTTATGAAGTAATATTCCATTGTTTTGTCCACCTTTGTCAACAGGCTATATACCACAGTACTTTAAAGTAGCTGTAATTAAACCTCTTCTGAAAAAGCCCAAACTTGATCCAGATGTTTTAGCTAACTATAGACCTATATCTAACCTTCCATTTCTCTCTAAGATCCTGGAGAAAGCAGTTGCTAAACAGCTGTGTGACATTCTACAGAGCAATAGTTTATTTGAGGATTTTCAGTCAGGATTTAGAGTTCATCATAGCACAGAGACAGCACTGGTGAAAATTACTAACGACCTCTTTATTGCATCAGACAAAGGACTTGTTTCTGTACTGGTTTTATTAGATCTTAGTACTGCATTTGATACCATTGACCATCAAATCCTATTGCAGAGACTGGAACATTTCATTGGCATTAAAGGAACTGCTCTAAGCTGGTTTGAGTCCTATTTATCAGATCAATTTCAGTTTGTACATGCACGCCAAAGTTAGTCATGGAGTTCCTCAAGGACCAATCCTCTTCACTTTATATATGCTTCCCTTAGGCAATATTATCAGGAAATATTCCATAAACTTTCATTGTTATGCAGATGATACTCAGTTATATCTATCGATCAAGCCAGATGAAACTCATCAGTTAGCTAAACTTCAAATGTGCCTTCAGGATGTTAAAACCTGGATGACCTGTAATTTTCTAATGTTAAACTCAGATAAAACTGAAGTTATTGTTCTGGGGCCTAAGCACCTCCGTGACGCATTATCTAAAGATATAGTTTCCCTTGATGGCATCGCCCCGGCCTCCAGCACCACTGTGAGGAATCTTGAAGTTATCTTTGATCAGGACATGTCGTTTAAGTCTCACATTAAGCAAATTTCAAGGACCGCCTTTTTTCACCTATGTAATATTGCGAAAATCAGGAATATCCTGTCTAAAAATGATGCAGAAAAACTAGTCCATGCGTTTGTTACTTCTAGGCTGAATTACTGCAATTCTTTATTATCAGGCTGCTCGAAAAAGTCCATTTAGACTCTTCAGCTGATCCAGAATGCAGCAGCATGTGTTCTGACAGGAACCAGGAAAAGAGATCACATTTCTTCTGTCTTAGCTTCTCTGCATTGGCTTCCAGTAAAATCCAGAATAGAATTTAAAATCATTCTTCTTACCTACAAAGCTCCTAATGGTCAGGCACCATCTTATCTTAAAGAGCTCATAGTACCTTACTACCCCACTAGAGCACTGCGCTTCCAGAATGCAGGGTTACTTGTGGTTCCTAGAGTCTCCAAAAGTAAAATGTGAGCCAGAGCGTTCAGCTATCAAGCTCCTCTCCTGTGGAACCAGGTTCCAGTTTGGGTTCAGGAGGCAGACACCATCTCCACATTTAAGACTAGGCTTAAGACTTTCCTCTTTGATAAAGTTTATAGTTAGGGCTGGGTCAGGTGAGTCCTGAACCATCCCTTAGTTATGCTGCTATAGGCCTAGACTGCCGGGGGATTTCCCATGATGCACTGAGGTCCTCTCTCTACTTTCTCTCCCTCTGTATGCAACCTCATCCCATTATTGCATGTTACTAACACAACTTCTCCCCTTTCCAGTAGTCTTGTGCTTTCTCGTCCCTCTCCTCTCTCCTCCTATCACTTCCTGCAGGTGTTTCTGGCTCTAGAGCTGTGGAGTCTGTATCTGTGGCTGCAAGTCACCTGCTGCCCCCGTGTTCCTGCTCGACACCCTCTGCTACAACAACTATTGTTACTAGTCCTATTGTTATTATTGTTATTATAATCATTAACATTACGATTATTATCATTAACACTACTATACATATCTGTGCCATTTTTCATTTAGTCAGTTATTCTATAGCAACATCACCTTTACTGTCTGTACCTCTGTGTGTATATTGTGTAGGCTGCCCCCCCCTTCTCCTTCCATCCCTCTCTTTTTCTCTCTGTTCCTCTCCTGCCCTCTCTCTCTCTCTCTCTCTCTCTCTCTCTCTCTCCCTCCTTCACCCCCAACCGGTCGAGGCAGATGGCCACCAACCCTGAGCCATGGTTCTGCTCGAGGTTTCTGCCTCTTAAAAGGAAGTTTTTCCTTGCCTCTGTCGCCTAGTGCTTGCTCTTGGTGGGAATTGTTGGGCTTCTGTAAATAACATCATGAGTATGGTCTAGACCTGCTCTTTTATGAAGTGCTGTGAGATAACTGTTGTTGTGATTTGGCGCTATATAAATAAAATTTAATTGAACTTTAGGCCTGCATTAAAACAACACAGGGCGCAGTGTCTAAGATGCACTTTTTGTAGTCTACCTTCAGAACATTGTAGTTTCATCACAGCAGGTCACGTCATTAACATCCACCATTGCATAATTATGTCGCCTAGAAAAGTCAGATTCTCTTAGACCCACTGTCGTCTTTTCCTAAGTTCTTGTGAATTCTCCTTCACATCTTCAAAAAAATCTCCTTTCCTAACCACTCTTCCTTGACCTCGATGTAAAACATCTTGAGATCAAGGAAAAGTGGTTAGGAAAGGAGATTTTTTTGACTTTGACTGCAGCCCCTGTCCAGACCCATGGCCTGAGCCGTTCGTAGCACGACAGGAAACCGAAGAAGCAACTAAGTTCGAGCAACATGCTGGATCTGGAGCAGATGGTGTAGATGCAGACTCACAGCAAGTCTATGGTTAGATGAAGGAATTTGGAACTGTTCATAATTCCCTCCACCCTGACTAAGGCCCCGGTTCCAGCTGAAGAAGCCCCAAAGCATGATGCTGCCACCACCATGCTTCACTGTGGGTATGGTGTTCCTTGGGTGATGTGCAGTGTTGTTTTTGCGCCAAACATACCTTTTGGAATTATGGCCTAAAAGTTCTACCTTGGTTTCATCAGACCATAACACATTTTCCCACATGCTTTTGGGGGACTTGATGTTTGTTTTTGCAAACTTCAGCCGTGCTTGGATGTTTTTCTTTGTAAGAAATGGCTTCCGTCTTGCCACCCTACCCCATAGCCCAGTCATATGAAGAATACGGGAGATAGTTGTCATATGTACCACACAGCCAAAATTAAATATAAATTTTGGCTGTGTGGTTACAAATTTTGGAGGGACGTCCAGTTCTTGGTAAAGTCACAGTTGTTCCATATTTTCTCCATTTGATGATGACTGTCTTCACTTTGTTCCATGGTATATCTACTGCTTTGGAAATTCTTTTGTACCCGTCTCCTGACTTATGTCTTTCAACAATGAGATCTCTCTGATGCTTTGAAAGCTCTCTGTGGACCATGGCTTTTGCTCGGAGATGCAACTAAGAAAATATCAGGAAAATCCTACTAGAACAGCTGAACTTTATTTGTAATTAATCAGAGTCACTTTAAATGATGGCAGGTGTGTAATGACTTCTAGTTAACCTGAGTTTGAATGTGATTGGTTAATTCTGAACACAGCCACATCCCTAGTTATAAGAGGGTGTGCACACTTATGCAACCAGGTTATTGTAAGGTTTTTATTTTTCATTTTTCCCCCTCGAAGATTTCAGTTTGTTTTTCTATTGAATGACATGATTTATCTTTGTCTCATTATTTTTCATCATACAAACCTGGCATTTTAACAGGGGTGTGTAGACTTTTTCTATCCACTGTAGGTAGGTAGGTAGATTTATTGTCACAATATAACAAGTTATAGAGTGAAATTGTGTCTTGTAAGTCCCTTCTGCTACATAGCAGACAATATACATTAATACAGAATCAATTATAAAAAAAAAAGGTAAACAGAAATAAACCATAATCAATGGAGCAGTGCTGAAGATGAATTAGAGTTTAAGAGTCTGATAGCTTCGGGGAAAAAGCTGCTCTGCAGTCTGGTGGCAGCTGAAACTTCTATATCTCTTCCCAGAAGGCAGCAGAGCGAACAGGCTGTGGCTGTGGTGGGTAGTGTCCTTTAGTATCCTTTTGGCTCAGTGCAGGCACCTCACCTGGGAATTTGGCCTTCTTAAGTTTCCTCAAGAAATACAGTCGTTTCTGACGTCAACCACGTCATCACCAGCATTTCCATAAATACCCACACGTCCCAGCTCCTTGGATTTCCCTATTGTAGCTTCCCCACAACGCTTTGAATGTCTATTCAGCAACTGCAAGCCTCGTACATCTTCTGTTATGATCATCAATAAATCATTTAATTGTACCTTTTGATTGTGTGATCCTTGCTAGTGAAACAGCATTCTGATGTAGGTGTTGTTTTTCTCAAGGTGTGTAAGGACTGAGTGGAGGGCCGTGGAGATGGCATCCTCTGTGGATCTGTTGGTTCTGAAAGCAAACTGGTGAGGGTCCAGGCTTGCTGGGATGTTGCTCTTTGTGTTGGAGAACCAGTTTCTCAAAGCACCTCATCAGTATGGGGGTTAGTGCCACAGGGTGGTAGTCGTCGAGACTAGACACTGCAGACTTTTTAGGTACAGGAACGATGGTGGCTGTCTTGAAGCAGGTGGGAACCCTCTCCTGAGACAGTGAGATGTTAAAAATGTCAGTAATAACATCAACTAGCTGATTGGCACAGATTTTTAGTACACGGCTAGGGATGTTATCAGGCCCAGCTGCTTTACTCATTTTCACTCTTAGCAGGACTCTCCTCACATCTGCTGTGGATACTGACAGTGGCTGGTCCTCTGGAGGTGGAGTAGACTTTACAGCTGACTCCTTGTTGAGGAGATCAAAGCGAGGATGAAAGGTATTAAGTTCATCTGGTAATGTGGCCTCACACATGATGAGGGAGCTCCTGCTTTTGTAGCCTGTGATGTTTTTGATGGCCTGCCACATATCTTTGGTGTCTTTGGTGTTGAGGTCTCTCTCCAGTCTCTGCCGATGTTGCCGCTTTTCCTCCTTGATGCCAGCTTTCACTCTTGCTCTGGCGGTGCTATAACCTTCTTTATCACCCGACCAAAAAGCAGCTTTTTTGGCTCTAGATAGAGCCCTCACCTCTCTATTCATCCAGACCTTCTGATTGGGGAATGATTTTATCATTTTAGTGATCACCACATTTCCTGATGTATGATGTCACTGATGATGTATATTCCCCAAGGTTGATGTGGCTCTCCTGGGTGGCGGCCTCTCTGAACATACTCCAATCCGTGCTCCCAAAACAGTCCTGCAGAGCTGCTGAATGTGGACATGCTGGTGGAATTTAGGTAATACTGTTGTGAGATTTGTTTGATCAAAATCACCAGCAACAATAAAAACACCATCAGGTTGTTTTCTCATGTGTCTGCTGATGAACTCATATAGTTCCTGTAGTGCATTTTTTGAATTTGCATCTGGAGGAATGTAAACAGCAACAACAAAAACACTGGAGAATTCTCTGGGCCGACATCTCAACATTAAAAATTCCACATCTGGTAAACATTGTCTATCCACTTTAGCTGCGTTTGAGCACCAAGCATTATTTAAGTAGATACACAGTCCTCCTCCACTCGTCTTACCGGACTCTAGTGTCCTGTCTGTGCAGAATAAACTCCTCCCATGAAGTGTGACAGCTTCCTCTGGTATGCTGTTTTCCAGATCCGCTGCACTCAGTCCAGTCCCCGCTCTCTCTTTTCCAATATTGATTAATGTATTTCTGTCATAGGTGATCATAATTAGACAAGTTTCCATTAAAAAAGAAGAACGAGGAAAAAAACAGATTAATAACAAAATATAGCAAAAATTAAGGGAGCTACTGGTCGCTGCCGTCCCAGTGTTGTGTGCAGGCTTGAGGTCGCTTTGCAGCGGGGAGGTGCAGGCCTGTGGTGCACAGCTACGCTCCTAGGTGGCTCCTTGAGAGCAGTTGGTCACTGAGTGGATGACGTTGCTGGCAAGGTTTTCAGGGAGATCCAGGATTCAAAGTTTCTTTACTTCTAAAACATTTGCT
Source organism: Micropterus dolomieu (assembly GCF_021292245.1). NCBI lineage: Eukaryota > Metazoa > Chordata > Actinopteri > Centrarchiformes > Centrarchidae > Micropterus > Micropterus dolomieu. The sequence goes on from NW_025744242.1 coordinate 8,512, forward strand.
GATCAATGTCAGCTGGATCACTGATTGGTTAGACAGCAAAGTCACATTAATTCAGACTTAATTCATTTCAAGAAAGAGCAGACTAACGCAATATCCACACAGACATGCAAAACAACAGCAAAGGTGGTAGTAGTACACACATTAATGAAAATTATTGTACTAATAATGAAAGCAATATTAATGATTATTATAATAATAATAATATAGACTAATATTAATATTAGCAGAGGGTGTCAAGCAGGAACATGGGGGCAGCAGGAATCCCACAACCACAAATCCAGACCCCACAGCTCCAGAGCTAGAAACCTGCAAAAAGCAACAGAAGGAGAGGGACGAGAAAGCGCAGGAGAGGGAAGAAGTTGAGTTAGTAACATGCATTAATGGGATGAGGTTGCGTACAGATGGGGAGAGAGAGAGAGAGAGACTCAGTGCATCGTTGGAAGTCACGGCAGTCTAGGCTGTCAAGGGAGATTTCAAAAATGATTGACAGCAAGTGTGAGATAAAGGCTAGCCCCGGGAAATGATATGTAGGGTGAAGTTGAGGTGGCCTAGTAGGGAGAGATATTGGCATTTGGTGTAGCATGGAGCGAGGAGTAAATGGGAAATCAGAAGGCTGATTGGGTTGAGCTTTTCAAGTGGGAGTAAAGCCTAAAATAGATAGATAGAACTCAAGCGATGTGGATTGGCCCTTTCTGCAGACAATGTAACCCTGAGGTCAGAGTGACCAGGCTGGAAGCAGTTGGCCAAGAGGAAGCAGAAATCGTCCAGGAGATGGACAAGGAATGGAATCTCCTGACAGGGTGTTGAAGAGTTTAGGTCTCCTTACAGCAAATTAATAAGCACCTCACCAGTGGATGCTGAAGAATTGCCAGAATTCAGGGTGGATGGGAGAACTTTGAAAGCGCTGGTGATGTCAGCTTCAAGAGCAACAACCCTTTCCTGGCGAATATAATGAGGGCGATGGCATGGTAATGGTGCTCTATAGAAAGGAAACGTCTCAGAATCAGAATCTAGCTATTAATGTTGGTGCATGGTACAGACGTGGGATGCTGACTTTTTTCTGGAATACCAAGGGAGCTGATGTGGAAGTTAGGATATTGAGAATGAGCTGTTGCGACTCGATTGCAGAACACAGACTCAGAGACAGGAGCTGGGTGAAAGAAAAACATAGTTTATTGACAGAATACTCTAATGTGCAAAGCAGAGTTCAGGGAGGTGCCCAGGTCAGAATTGGGCTAGGCCAGGGGGTTGCAGGAGAATATGGTGTGTTCCAGTAATCCACGTGTTTGTTCTCAATGTGGGGCAGATTGTCCAGGGGTCCATAGAAGGATTCACTGTCCAGGGCGTGCATGGGCAGGAGGGGAGCAGGAGCAGGAGTCAGACCAGGCGGGGAGATCTGTAGCACAGGAAAACAGGGTTTACAGGGTTTCAGGATAGAGTAACAGGTCTTTGTCAAAACTGGCTTGAACATGAGTCTACAACCTGCCGCTGTGTGGAGGCAGGGACCCGGTATATAAGGCTGAGCCTGATGAGACTGATGGCTGGCAGCTGGTAACCGGCTCCTGCACACCTGACTCCACTAGGGTAATTTACTTCCCTAGCTGGAATTCATAGGTAGTTACTTAGCTTTTGCAAAGTGTTGTTGTGAGGCAGAAGGAGCAGACATGCTTTTTGTTAATTCAAACATAAGTCCAGGAAATGCTTAGCTTAGCACTAAGCCTAAATGCCAGGGGAATCTATCAACATACTGTATATATATATGACAACAGCTCCACTTTTATTTGAAACTTTAATTACATATTATTAAGTGACACATCTATCCTCACCTACCCTAGTCTTTCTTTTCTAGTTTTCCCTTATTTCATTCTGCATCCACTCCAGTTGTGAGTTAGAGGTTGAGGTGATGCCTTCTGACATGACACAGAAAGGCAGAGGGCTGCAGCTGTGTCTAAGACCCTGCTGAAAGAAAAAAGAAAAAACACATGTCTTGGCACACACGACGGGGAGAGTGAGTGGAGTCATCTGTAGCTTTGGCAAAACATGCTTGGGCTTTTGACAGTTTGTGTCACTAATGCTGGCTAATCAATATAGAAATACACCTACTAGTATCTCTAAAGCTCCCTAATTGACATTTGTATCTTGTTTTTTAAAATCTATACACTCCAAATAGCCCCGTCACAACCCCAAACAACTTTGAGCATGTAACTCCCTAAAAACCACAAACTCCTGTTTTTACATTTCTATTTGTGTACAGATGAAAGAAATGATACAATATGAGCTGAAGAGATGCTGGTAGGTATAATTTTGAACTTTGGACAAAAGCCAGACTAGCTGTTTCTATTATTTATGCTAAGCTAGGCTAACCACGTCATAACTCCAGCTTCACACTAAACACACAGACATTAGATTGATTTCAATCTTTATACTTTACTCAGTGAAAGAAAGCAAATTACTCAAAACATTGAATTCTTTCTTTAAAATGGCATCTGTGTTTCGTTGCAGGAGACTGTGCTCTTTGGCTACGTTCACACGGCAGGATTTAATGCTCAATTCTGATTTTTTTCCCCAGATTTGATTTTTTTTGATTGACAGTTCACATTATTGTTTAAATGTGGCCCATATCAGACTCAAGTGTGAACTGTCCACTGCCTGCAAGTGACCCCCATGCGCAGACGAATAATACGACGTCACAGGCAGCATACGTTCATACAGAAGTAAACAAGGAGCCACAGAGGTTAGCTTATATTTGATAACCCTCCCGATTTCATGGGAGACTCCCGTATTCATTGCCCTCTCACGGTTTTCTTCCCGGTGTCACATTGCTCTCGAATTATGACAAATATTTCAGGTGGAAGAAAGGGAATTTGTGAGCAGTTGATAGCAAGGTAGAGAAGAATGAGAGCCACAGTTTAGCCAGAGTTTAATTATGGCTTTTGAGGATCTTTTTCATCCTCCGTCTAGCGCAGAATTGGCCGCTCTACAGTGACGTCAGAGTCGGATCAATTCTGATCTGAATGACCACATGAAAAAGGCTCAGATACAAACTGGAAAATCCAGACTGGAAAAGATTAGATTCCATGTGACCTGAGCTGTTCACAGTGATTAAAAACATAAGATCTGAGTCACATATGAGCAAAAAAATCAGATTTGGGTAACTTTGGCCTGCAGTCTGAATGCAGCCTTTCTCTCTAGTTGCTTTGAAAACTTCTTGGAAAGTTTTTTCTTATATAAGCCTGGCCTCCATTTTTTCTAACCCAACCTGCCTTTTAAAGGTCATCATTGTCATAGCTCTTTGCTCAGCCTTCATTGTGATTCCAAAAACCAAAGTATATTGATATTCATGTTGAGGTCATGTATTCTATACCACCTCTGCTGTCTGAAATAACTGGTAGTGAAGAAAAAGAAGAAAGAAAAATGTTTGGAGGAATCATTGCTGGATGAGGAAATGTTACAATATTAAGCCTTTATTAGCTTTGGAAGCTGCTCTCCATACAGACATCATCTACGGCATGCAACAGATGCACAGGAGGGATTGCAGAGGCTTGCCAGTGCCCAGATGGGTTTTCCCTGGGAGGAGATGAAAGTCCCTGCAGCCTCAACCTGCACATGGACATGGCTGTGCTGCGGATAATAACAGCTGATAAAATGGCTGAAAGTAGGATGGTGTTTAAAATTGGGTTATTTATTGGGTAAAAGCTCCATGATCCCAGGCTGTCTTATTTGCAATCTCCCTGGCTGGCCCTTGAATGACAGATGATGGGGGAGGCACCAGCAACGGCCCTTCAACCCCACTCCCCCGTTAGATGCGTGTGATATATATATATATATGTGATATATATTATATTATAAGCAAAGGCTTGTCGAAATAACTGCACACTGCAAATTAATCTTCAGCAATTACAGTTGGTGAAATGGTAGGCTCATTTTGTCTGAAATGAAAAGCATCAGAAAAGGTCTGGAGAATGATGAAAACAGACAGCAAATAGCTCATCCAAATGTATGCTTTGACAAAATAAAACACAAATGAGAGCAAAGTAGTCACGTTCAGCTGCTACAGCTCTCACACTTTTGTTCTCTTCGCTCTTTATTATTATTATTATTATTTATTCCGCCATTTTTTGGCATCTAACTAGTCCTGTACCGTTGCTGATATCTGTAATGGTTGATTTTATATTAATATTTTTATGCATTTTAAAATGAATGGGTTCCTATGGGAGCAGGGACTCCACTCTTCCAACTTTAAGAGCTTAGTGCTCCAGCATATGTGCAGCTAGAGACTCAATTTCAGCTGTAAGTTGCAGAAAAGATGTTGATCTTTCAAAGTTTTATTTGGTGTTTGCTAAAAAAAATATTTAGTTTGGGAGCTATGCCCTTCCAAAGTGAAGGGTTTTACAGCTTTTAGCAGACTTTACCAGTGTCATGTGATCCGTTAGAGTGGAGACAGGAGGATTTTGCAGACCAGAAATTTGTTTCTTAACTGCTGCTAGTCGCCTATATTTATCTCTGTAAGCACAAAAAATGCGCCAAAATGTAGCCACAAGTCCTGCTCAGTGGACATTTAGTTTTTTATCTCTGATCCTTAATTGATTGGAAAGTCTCAGTCGTCTCCCGTTCACTCCCTGTTGTAGCTGCAGGCTGAGGTCTCCCCCTGTCACTAATTCTTTAACTGTATCTTCCTCCCTGTTTGGAGTTTTGACACAAGAGGTATATTTTTATGCTCAGCTACTCAAGCACTAACTAAAAAGTCCTAAATGAAAGCTGTAAAGCTTTTTTTTATTAAGCAAATACACTTTTTGTATCAACAACACAACAAATTGTATCTTTATAATCTGGTTGGCTGGTGGTGCAGTTAGTTAGTGAACAGTTGCTAAAGCCGCACCTCCATCCCAATTGTGGGTTTGAATCCTGCAGCTAGCACCAGTGTTAACTGGTTTAACAAACTAAATATGGTGAACGTTCCTCGGGTTGTAAAGTTAGAACATTATAGCTTTAAACATTACACAGCTGTTTGTTGTTGGAACTTAATGATGCTAATTTATTCCGCCGTTTTTTGAAAGACTTAGTAGGTCGATAACCAAATAGCTGTGATGGCGTAGTTGATGAGATGCCTGCTTTTGGTGTGAGAGACCCGAGTTCAATCCCCCACTCTGACCCATCCACCATTGTGTCCCTGTGTAAGACACTTAACCCCTCATTGCTCCAGAGATGTGCGACCTCTGACATGTATTGCAACAGTAAGTCGCTTTGGATGAAAGCATCAGATAGATGTATGTTCAGTTATTTTATTCTTCAACAGCGGAGTAGCCATCACAGAGCAAAACATGCCTTCTATTGGTGTTTAGGAGCCATTTTTTTGTCAGAATAACACATGATTGACAAAGAAACTTGAAAGCCTTCCCTTCACAGTGTATCTTAGTAGTCCGGTGGTGGAGGTCTTGCTCTTGCTCCGGATCCAGATATTGATAGATAAAACCCTGCTCACAGCATGTTCACGAAAAGGGGGTAAAACTTAGCTGATGGAGCTGCACATTGCACCGACAGTGGTAGCAATCGCAAAAAATAGCTGGCAGCTCTCACACGCATTTTCTTAAGGAAATGCCTATTGTTATCCAAAGCTTTATTATTATTCTTCCGTACGTTTTTTGGCCTTCGATAACTTCAGCATACTATGTGCTACAAAAACCATTCAACTATCATAATGTTCAGCTCTTTAGGGACATTATGGGAAATTTTTGTAACTTTTATACTTTTTAAGCTATTAAGATTTTTAAGCAATTTTTTTACAATGTAAGTCAATGGAGAATCGTGTTTCAGCTGCTTCAGCTTTCAAAGCCTACTACTTCTGCATACTTTCAGCTATTTCTCTCATTTCAACTTTAAAATGTTCAGAAATCTTTAAGCTATTAAAGTTGTATTCAACTTTTTCATATCTTTTATACGTTTTTCACTAAAGCTGTTTTAGTTTGATGAACTCTTCAGGCTTTTTTTGAGTTTATGATGGGAGCGGATGAGACGGAATGTTCAGAGCTAGAGCACGTGATGTCATCGCTTGAGGGCAGCCAGCTGGAGAACTCATCATAAAAAAATTTTTAAATCGCTGGCCTGACCACAATTTTAACTCTTCAGGCATGAAATTATACTAGAAATGTAGGTATTTTTGTTGTGGTTCCTCACATGTGTTTAGTAAATTCCTCGGACTTATAGATTTGTCTCTGTGTCCTTCCAAAGGACAAGATTGACAGAAAATCCTCCATAGGCTTCAATAGTAAATTCTCCTCAACACCAGAGCAGAACGTACCAGTTTTTCAACTCGCCAAAGTGGTCCCTTTTTTCTACTTTATCCACACAAAAATATATCACATCGTTCGCAAATGCCTTCTGCCACTGACGGTCAGGTCATTTCGCCGATACGACCTGTAGTTTTGTCTCTAGGCGGGTTTGTTTAAGGCAAAGTCTGAGAGAGATTTTGCCATCTGTCTATATAGGATAGCTGGTTGCCCAGGTGATGTTAATAAGCAGAGAGAGATCAAAGGGAGACACACACGCACACACATTCTCTCTCTCTCTCACACACACACATACTTGGTCCTGTGTCTCACAGTCTTTTAGTCCACCTTTCTCTCTGTCTCACAGTCCGTCTCACAGTCTTTTAGTCCACCTGTTTCTCTGTCTCACAGTCCGTCTCACAGTCTTTTAGTCCACCTTTCTCTCTGTCTACGTCTGTCTCACAGTCTTATAGTCCACCTGTGTCTTTGTCTCACAGTCAGTCTCACAGTCTTCATCTATACTACCAATACTACTGCTACTACTACTACCACTACTACTACTACTATTAGTACTATTAATAGTGCAGTAGTTACTACCACAGCTGCTAATACTCCTACCATTATTAATATTTCTTGTACTACTACCACCACCACTACTGCACTAACTACTACTACTACTACTACTACTACCTGGTACTACTACTATCATTACTACTTAATACTGTTAGTAATGCAGTAGTTACTACAACTGCTAATACTCCTACGACTAATAATACTTCTTGTACTACTAGCACCACTACAACTGCACTCACTACTACTACTACTTCTACCACTACTAGTACAACCACTACTACTACTACAACTTGCTTAGCTCAGCTTAATGCATTTGAATTAAGCTCTTTTGCATTTTTCCGCAATTTCTTGCAAGTTCGTTCCAGCTTCAGAATTCACACGCACCTTCCGCAGGAAGTGCAAATTTTCTAGTTAGTGTGAATGCCTCCAGCATTCACACTATTGTTATCCAAAGCTTTATTAGGGCCCGAGCACGACCGTGTGAGGTCCCTATTGAATTTGCTAAGATTATATTTAGGGCCCGAGCACGACCGTGTGAGGTCCCTATTGAATTTGCTAAGATTTTATATATTATTAGGGCCCGAGCACGACCGTGTGAGGTCCCTATTGAATTTGCTAAGATTATATATATTATTAGGGCCCGAGCACGACCGTGCGAGGTCCCTATTGAATTTACTAAGATTATTTTTATTTAGGGCCCGAGCACGACCGTGTGAGGTCCCTATTGAATTTGCTCGGTTTATATTTAGGGCCCGAGCACGACCGTGCGAGGTCCCTATTGAATCTGCTCGGATTATATATATTTTTAGGGCCCGAGCACGACCGTGCGAGGTCCCTATTGAATCTGCTCGGATTATATATATTTTTTTTTTTTTTTTCTGCAAAGTAGGCCCAAATGACATGGCCTAAACATACTCAAAAACTCACCAAAATTTGCAAACATGTCAGAACCGGTGAAAAATTTCGTATTCTACAAGTTTCGCACATGGGCGTGGCAAAATGACTCGCTAGCGCCACCTTGAAAATTGGAAATGATTAGCCCCTCGTTCACGTTCAACCTACATGTACGAAATTTTCTGGGGACATGTATCGTATCAAGACGCACAAAAAAGCCTCAAGAACCCATAGCCTAAAGTCAACAGGAAGTCGGCCATTTTGAATTTTATGGCCATTTTTGGATGATTTACACACTTCGTACTTTAACG
>NW_025744242.1:16655-36835 GCF_021292245.1 Micropterus dolomieu
GGATCAGACCAGGTCTTCCCCAGAAAGTCTGCCAATGATCAACAAAGCCCACATCGTTTGCTGGACACCACCTCGACAACCAGCGGCGGAATGACGACGTGCGGCTATACATGTCATCACTGGTCAGATTTGGCAGGGGTCCAGAGAAAACTACGGTGTCCGACATTGTTTTTGCATATGTACACACCGACTCAACATTAATCTTAGTGACCTCCGATTGGCGTAACCGGGAGTCATTACCGCCGACGTGAATAACAATCTTACTGTATTTATGTTTATCCTTTGCCAGCAGTTTCAAATAAGACTCAATGTCGCCCGCTCTGGCCCCAGGGATTCACTTAACTATGGCCGCTGGCTTCGCTAACTTCACGTTTCTCAAAATGGAGCTGCCAATGATCAGAGTTGGTTTCTCAGCGGGTGTGTCGCTGAGTGGGGAAAATCTGTTAGAAACGTGAACAGGTTGATGGTGCCCCGTGGACTTTGAATGCTTTCGACTATTCCTCCTTCGGACAGTCACCCAGCCCCCCTTTCCTGGCTGCACAGGGGATGCCGGAGGACGGCTACCAGAGGCTAACTCAGGCCGTTCCGCACCGACTACCGGGGACTGGCTAGCTACAGTAGTGTGGTGTCCGAACAATAATGCTGCGATGATGTGTTGAGAAGAAATCCGCCTGACACTGTTCTTGATCATAAAAGTTTATTACATCAAGGAGTTCAGCATCAATTACAAGCTCTGCAGCAGCTTGGAGAGTGACCCAGCCCGATAACCACTCTGTCTCTCTGTACATCAAACACAGCTTATATAGGACATGTTTAGGTATCTGCTAAGTACCATATAAGGGTCAGAGTCTGCAATCTAAAGCTCCAATCCATATAAGGGCACAGTGCTGTAGGATAAGTGTAAACATCTGTTAGACACCATAGAAGGGTTCAGTCCCTACATAAACACTAATCACTACTCCCCCCTAACACGGGGTCAGAGGTCAAATTCTATAGAAGGGTTCACTCTTTACATAACCATCAATCACTACTCCCCACTTAAGAGTTCACTGACCCTCTGTCCAGCTGCTAGAGTGTTATTTTAAACTGTAATGGTCAAATGCACATATGTTAAACACCACAGTAGCTAAAGACTGATCTACCAAGGTGCGGAGCCGGACTTCTAAATCACTGAGCCTCGCCTCCATGTCTACAAATAAACTACACTTATTACACGTACCATTACCGCTAAAGGAGGCAAAGGAGTAACTGAACATCTGACACACTGAGCAGGAGAAAGTAGGAGAGAGAGAGGGAGAAGCCATCGCTAGCTGCTGAGCTAATGTCACTAACGGCTCAGCTAAAGTATTGTAGCGTCAGCTACCAAAACTTTTGAACAACTATGAGATTGAACAGCAGTCACTAAAAGATGGAAAGAACTGTGAGTGCTTAGGAGAAATTACTGTAAGAATAAGTGTTTAGCGGACAGTTGGCTGCTGTAATCTAACAAATTTAACTGGTATTTAGCAAAGCAGCACAACACAAGCACCGGAAACGGAAATGAGTCGACATGCTTACCGCAGTACGTCAGCCACCTCGTCAATCAGTCAATACGCATCCTTTACACTATAACCCAACTGATAGTGGATCTTTGATGCCGAAACTGATACCACTATGTGGGATAACATAGACACATACTGTTACATTGATACAGACCCCTTAGATTTTTAGATTTTTTTTTAACAGTACCCAGACCCAGATTCATACTGAGCAGGATATACAATAAACTAATTAATAAATTATTACTAATTAACAGCTCAGCATTTTTTGACAAATTGATATAACTACACCAGTGTGATGGTTTATTTCAGGAGACAGAGATTCCCATGACAGAGTTGACTATGAACCCAACTACCTCTACACCAGGAGCCTGTGTTCAAGGTAGGACACGAATGAAACGTTTGAAATGAATAGGCCTACTTTGTGTAAATTAAATCTAGACTATTATAGGCTTAAAACCTTTCTGAATAAACAAACATCCTTCTGCCATGTGAGTCGCCATTTCTCATTTCTCTTCTTTATGTGTGTACGTAAGGTTCAGAGTTTACTGACAGGACGCACATTTTCCCATCAAGTTGTTTTTTTTAAATAATTTGCATGTAAAGGCAGGCGACCCAAAACTTTAAGCATCTATGGGAATGTGTACCACATTTCTCTGGACCAAAACATTTGGACTGGAGCATCCATCCGTATTCTGTCAGTCTGTGTTTGAGTAAAAATTAATATTAGACACTGCCTTTTGTTCTAATAGGCCATGTCTATCTGTATTTGGTCTTAGACACGAGTGCCCTAATAGGACTGGCATCTCCAAGCGTCCTTCTGCAGGCCAAGCCCAAGCCTCCTCAGCAGCAGCCTCCTCAGCAGCAGCCTCCTCAGCAGCAGCAGCAGCAGCAGCAAGCTCCAGCACTGACCCCCTGGAGGACAGCAAAGATCCACCGCTCCAACAGTGACCCAGTGTTGATGGACCTTGCTGCTAAAGGTTGGCTTTTTTTGCTCATTTGGAACTATGCTATCTTTGGAATTGGTACACCAGTGTGCGATATCAGACAATTGTGACACACCAATCACAATTTAGCTTACAGATATAATCAGCACATAAATAAACAATTTAATTCAAAAAGTCATCATTATCAAGTCATCTATCAAAACTCTACAGTCAGCCTATGAGATTTAGTCAGTGCAGTATCTGAAAGCCAAGTGTGGGTCCTAAATGCTCCAAATGTATTCAGATAAAATGTGGCGCTCCATTTGTGTATTATGTGTATTTAAATAAATTCTAATGGACTTAATGGGCCCTATTTTAGTGCATGGAACAGTGAAACATGGTCGTTATTGGTCGCACAGTCTGTGGGGGCATCTCCACCTGCTGTTTTAGTGCATGTACAGTACCAGTCAAAAGTTTGGATATACCTTCCCATTCACTTGAATTAGAGTGTGCATCCAAACTTTTGACTGGTACTGTATGTGCAAGAGGGCTGCATGCGGTGGATTGTAGAGGGTGGTGATAAATACATACATACTCTCCCAGCCAGTCACATCACCCTAAGCCAATATCAGTGAAGCATGACAACAATAACTCAACAAATAGAGAGAGTTTATCCTGGAAATCATGTCGTAAACATTCAGCACCACAAATTAATCAGTTAATTAATACAATGATTAAATTGTAAGACTGTCAATCATAATTCTACTGTATCTCACGTTGTGGGATAGTCACATGACAAATGATGAGATACAGCAGTATTTCACTATAATCAAGAAAAAACATTTTTCTAAAATAATAATTAGCTCCTCCCACATGCAGTAAACAGATTTCTGACGGACCCCTCTGATGTGTGTATAGGTGTGTGTGGTTATTCTGTAGCTGCTGGTGTCGTTAGCACATGATTTAATGAAGGTTGCCTTTTTACGGCAATGAAAAAACAATCAGAAATATCTTCATTTTTTTTTCATCTGGTAAATTGATCCACTAGCGCTCTGTTTCACACTAGGAGCACTTGTATATGGATAGATGGATAATTGAAGAACGTGAACCATCTTCTTCCCCTCTGATGTCTGCTGTAGTGCAGCACAGCAGCGACGCTCCCCTCGCACTGTCTCCTCAGACCACAGATTCTTCCACCCAGACCTCCCAGCCCACGCTGGCCCCCCACACTCATGGGCATGTCACACTGCGACGGGGCAACGACAGCAGGACGCCGTGCCGGCCTCGGCCCTCCTCCATGGTGGACTACCAGAGCTACCGACACACACAGCAGCTGGTCAGGAAAATCCTGGAGCAGCCAGCAACCCAGGGCCTGGCCCCCGAGGTCCAGGAGCTGGTGGACAGCATAAGAAATGTCCTGCAGTCAGATCAGGAGCACATGGAGGAGGCTGTACGCTGTGCTAGTTACATAGAACAGGTTGGAGTTCATATGGAAACATTTAAAGCATCTGATACAAAAATCATTGTTGGAGAGTTTTCTGATTTAGGATTGGGTAACCTATAAATTTTCGGGGTTATAGTCCAATAATAGAAAAAAGATGCACACATCACAACAACAGTTATCTCAGAGCAATGAAAATGAAGACCCGCCTTGATGGAAGGACTGACAGATTACATTTTCATTTGCATTGTGTCCCTTGGAAAGCTGCTTGTAAATGAAAATGCAGTGCAATAGACTAAGGGCACCGTTTCACTTATTGCATTGAATAAAGTCCGTTATAGAGCAGAGTAAGTCTTTGAAAATGAATTGTCAAATGCTGTTTCCATTTTCATTTTAATATGGTCCTTGAATGCCCACACAAGTACGTGAAAATGGAAATTGGATGATTGCATTTTTATTTTCATTTTTACCTAAATAACACATACATATGTGGAAAATGATGTTATTGTGGGATTACATTATCAAGTTTACATGATGATTTGAAATTAGTTCTTTCCATACGATACAGTGTTGTGTAAAAACATGCTCAAACTGTCCCGATCATTGATCATGCTCATGTTTTTGGTGAACTGATCATGTCCATTTGTCAACGTGAACTCATGCTAGGGCTGGGCAATAAGACAAAAACGATAATGATCACGATATAATTTCCCAACAATATAACAAATGTTCAGTAAATATTTTAATTCATTTAAATAATGAACGAATTAGCACTTAATTTTTCTATTAAGATATTTAATTTGTTAAGGGATAAGGGACTCAAAACAAGATTGTACTTAATTTTACTCGTGGATATATGTTGTTCGATGTTATTGCTTAAATGTGGCCCATATCAGGCTTCAGTGTGAACTGTCCATGGCCTGAAAGTAACCCACATGCGCAGAAGAATAAAACATTTCTCCCGCATTTCATTCCACTCTCAGGGTTTACTCCCAAGGTCACAGCTCTCCCGAATTATGACACATGTTCACAACTTTCTGTCCTTTCCATGATATTCATTAATGTTTCTGGTGCTGTCCAACGAAAATGCCCCACCACTCTCTCTCACTGTCTCTTTCCCTCTCGCTCTACTGCGTCTGCTCGGATAAGTATCATGCACGTAACTCAGAAGAGAGCTCATGGTCCGGTGGATTTCAGGTGTAAGAAAGGGAATTTGTGAGCAGATGATAGCGAGGTAGAGAAGAAAGAAGAAGAAGAAAGCCACATGTTTAATAATAGCTTTTGTGGAGCTTTTTCGTTCATCGCGGCTCTGATGAGGGAACAGCTGCTCTAGAGTGACGTCAAAGTTGCATCAATTCCGATCTGAGTGTCCAGACTGATGTCGCATTCCAAAAAATCCAATCTGTATCGGATTTGGACCACATATAGTCCCCTCCAAAAGTAATGGAACGGTAAGGCAAATTCCTTTGAGAGCTGAAATTCTGAACTCTAATCTCATACTCATCTTTTTATCGTAAACCCAAATGTCTTCAGTGAACAACAAAAACAAAGGAATTAGCCTTACCATTCCAATACTTTTGGAGGGGACTGTATGAGATTCCATGTGACTTGGCCTGTTCACACTGTCATAAAAAAAAATAAAAATCAGATCTGAATCACATATGGAGGAAAAAAAATTTAATTTGGGTCACTTTGGCCTGCAGTCTGAAAGCAGCCTAAGTTACCCGTCTTGCAGCAATGATTATAATGATAATAAAATCTGAGACACAGCCAGATGTCAACGTCTGCAGCTAACGTAAACGTAACATAAAACTTGGTGAATCAAACATATACGGTAATTATACGTTTTACGGTAGGCCACTGTACATGATAATTTTCGCACCATCCGCAAATGTAATACCTACAGCAAATTTACGGTAAATTTATGACAATTTAAGACCTTGATTTCTCCAATTTACCTTTTAAGACTTTTTAAGTAGCCGCTGATTTGATTTACGGGAAATTGGATCATAACATATAATTAGTGGGTATTCTATAGCACCACATAGTGGACACAAGAAGTGACATTTATCACCTTTGTGTAGTGTCCAAAGCACAAGAAAATTCAGAGCCAAGTCCACCGACCACCAGTAACAACCTGCGGCTCACCCCAAAGTGAGGGAAGGCGCAAGGCCCTTTCATTGCTGAGAATAAAATTCACACTGAAGCTAAATCTCACAAGTCATGTTTTTTCTGGTGATAATTTTAACGTTGCAATGATTCTTTTTAACATCCTTCTAAGACATCCAGTAGTAGGTAAAAAGTAGTTTCAAATGAATCTCTATGGAAGCATATAGTGACAATACCCAAATAACACACAAAATTCTAACATTATTGTGGCATTACTTTTTATTTTCTAAGTTTACATAATCATTTTAATAAGATTTTAAATGCAATAATCCAGTTAGCATTTTAATTTCCACAGACCTGTATTGGCATTCTTTTACCATATTAAAATGAAAACGGATATGCTGTTTTCAAAGTCGTACCGTGCTGTATGGTGGACAATATCCAAATGTTCATGTGTCACACAGAAAGGATTGTGTTCCTGCCAAACTCGGCCAGCCTAAAGTTCACCTAACGTCAAATTGACCTAAACATTTCCCGGCTTTGTTTGCTTTATCTGCAGTATGTTTCTGCCAAACAGCTGTATATACCATTTTCATAATTTGCCTCATTTATATGGTATTTCCTTTTATAACAAAACACTTTAAAGTTCAATTCTGGTGAGTCTCTTGTCACTCTCCTGAAATGGAATGTTTTGCACAGAAATCATAACTGGTATAAACTATACTTTAGCTTAATATGTATAATAAAATATACATAAGCTTATTAAATATACACTAATGCACAGGTTTCCTAAATGTCTAGCTGGCATCAAGCCACCACAACTTCCAAAATAATCAAATCAAAATTAATAAATTATATTTTTGTTCTGTTTGTCATGAACATTTGTTTACTGTTTGCTTTCAGGTGTTTACTGACTCAGAGAAGGGTTCCTGCCAGCCTAAACCTCCCCAGCTGCAGCCGGCAGGCAGTTCCTCCCATACGTTCCCTCGCCCTCTTAGGAGAAGGCCTGGTCTGCTGCACCTACAGAGCTGTGGGGACCTCAGCTCCTCACCTGTGCTCCGCTCGAGTCTCTGGAACATCCAGGAAACAGCAGAAAAGTGGAGTTTAGGGCGGGCTCTAGGGCAGGTTCAAGGGCAGGGTACCGTCCGAATTATCCTGAACGCCCTCACAGTCTGATTGGAGTCTTTAGAGAGACTGTGCTATGAGGGAAAACCGGTGGTATTAAAATATGTTGGATGGCAACACAGCTGGATGCTGCCTTATCTGTTGTTAAACTTGGAGGGGAAATAATCCAACTACTGAGGTGGATCTCTCTCTCTCTGTGTGTGTGTGTGTGTATATATAAAAATATATATGATTGCAATTTTTTTTGCAACATTTTTGCTCTGCTAATATTTTGACTATTGTGAAACACAAAATATGGATACCTTATTCTGAAACATATTATCCAGCATTACTCCATACAGCTATACATGACAGCATATGTTTGACATGTGTCTTCTGCAACATTTTCAGATACTGATGAAACGGCAATGTTTTGTTTTACTGGTCCATAAATTCCTAATAATTTTCAACAAGTTTCTTGGAAAGAAAAGTCCCTAATAATAGAAATTAGGAATGGACTTTGAAGAAAAGAAAATATGAATTCATTGCATGCATTTGTGCTATATGATGCAAAATGAACCATTTCCCCCATAATTAGTACTTTCTTACTAAACTTCTTTAAAATTATTTGAAAATTACAGAACATTTAATAAAGTGTTGCCAGCCACAATCCACCAGGGTAGATGGCTTGCCATTTAGCAAGTAAAAAGGTTTGGTTGCAGACCAGATAATTAAATCAAGAGTCTGATTTCAAACCATGCCTCTTTTGTGAGAAATAAAAATGGATGCGGCACAGCTAATGTGATAGCTCCACCTATTTTGGACTGGCACGAATTTGAGCATCACAGTTTACCACTTGAACATCATGTGAAACTTCCATGCAGATTTAATTAGCCTCTGCAAGTTCATTGAAAACACTTTGTTAGTTGATTTAATTAACAATGTCTGTGAGAGGGCACTAATGTCGCTTTCACCTCATGCAAAGGTAGTGACGTTTACAAGGACCTTTTATGTCCTAAGACAACTCAAGACAGTTGTATGTTTGCAAAGTTGGCCATGCATGTTAAGTAAAGATCTAATAAATGTGGTGTAACCTTGAACAAAGACTTTCGCTGATGTGAGGCGTTTGCTTTTTTAATAATGTATTTATTTATTAATTTTTTTGGTACTTTTCTCTTATTTACTAGTACAATATATTATAGCTTTTAGAAAAATCCATTTTCCCTGTCATAATTATGACATTAATGTTGGCATAAATGGTATTTACAAATCAGAAACTGGTAATTACGATAACTTCCACATTACATGAACACAGTATAAGAAACTGGAATTTATCACATATAGTGGATAGAAAAAGTCTACACACCCCTGTTAAAATGCCAGGTTCTTATGATGTAAAATAATGAGACAAAGATAAATCATGTCAGAACTTTTTCCACCTATAATGTGACCTATAATGTGAACAATTCAATAGAATTGAATCTTTGAGGGGGAAAAATGAAAAATAAACCCCCTCAAATAACCTGGATGCATAAGTGTGCACACCCTTAGACTAATGCTTTGTTGAAGCTTTTTGGGTAGGAGTCTGTTAGCATGGCACATCTTGACGTGGCAATATTTGCCCACTCTTCTTTGCAAAAGCGCTCCAAATCTGTCAGATTGCGAGGACATTGCCTGTGCACAGCCCTCTTCAGATCACCCTACAGATATTCAACATTAATCTTCTTCTGGTGAAGCCGTGCTTTTGTGGATTTGGATGTGTGCTTTGGGTCGTTGTCGTGCTGTCGTGTTGTCGTCCAGTTCTTGGTAAAGTCACAGTTGTGCCATATTTTCTCCACTTGATGATTACAGTCTTCACTGTGCTCCAGGTTATATCTAATGCTTTGGAAATTCTTTTGTACCCGTCTCCTGACTTATGTCTTTCAACAATGACATCTCTCTGATGCTTTGAAAACT
Organism: Micropterus dolomieu; assembly: GCF_021292245.1. Lineage (NCBI taxonomy): Eukaryota > Metazoa > Chordata > Actinopteri > Centrarchiformes > Centrarchidae > Micropterus > Micropterus dolomieu. The sequence continues at coordinate 25,730 of NW_025744242.1, forward strand.
CTGCGGACCATGGCTTTTGCTCAGAGATGCAACTAAGAAAATATCAGGAAAATCCTACTAGAACAGCTGAACTTTATTTGTGATTAATCAGAGTCACTTTAAATGATGGCAGGTGTGTAATGACTTCTAGTTAACCTGAGTTTGAATGTGATTGGTTAATTCTGAACACAGCCACATCCCCAGTTATAAGAGGGTGTGCACACTTATGCAACCAGATTATTGTAAGGTTTTTATTTTTCATTTTTCCCCCCTCGAAGATTTCAGTTTGTTTTTCAATTGAATTGTTCACATTAAAGGTGGAAAAAGTTCTGACATGATTTATCTTTGTCTCATTATTTTACATCATAAGAACCTGACATTTTAACAGGGGTGTGTAGGCTTTTTCTATCCACTGTATGTTCTGTGAAGGCTGTTAACATCTTTTAGTGGATTTCTGTAGCTGTCCTACTATTACTTGTGTCTCCTTTATCACTGAAATGCACTGCAATGTTTAACTGTTGATCTGGATGAATAACCAAGAGGGTTTACCATAGTCACTCTGCATCATATCTGACTGCAGCCAGATCTCAAGCAGTCTGCTTGAGATAGGCTTCCCACACAGTAGGAGCTGACTGAAAGAAAAAAAGAGCACCTATAACTAATATCAGCAACTTTAATTGGCTATTTTAATTGTTTTAAATTATTATAATATTCAAATAATACTGATTCATAACAGAGTCATCTTCTTGCACTTTTCATATAGATCAGGTCTATACCGTACTTGTTACGGTGATGTGGTGTGGGGACAGAGAGGACCCAAATGCAGCGCTCAGATTGGCAGGTTTTATTGGGGAAAAAAAGGGGTCGAGGGAGAAGTGATGCCGGGGAGATGCAGGCACAGGGAACCAAGGAGGCTGAGACCAGAGAACCGGGGAACACTGGGGGCCGAGGAAGAGAGGAGGCATGGAAGGACGCCGTGGGGGAAGCCTGAAGGAAGAGGGCAGGTGAGCGAGCCCAACCAACTGGACAGAGGATGAGCTGAGTGAACCAGGTTAGGAGCAATGACGATCAAGCAGGGGTTGACTGGAGAACCGGGGTAGAAGTACTGTCAGAGATGAGGCTGATTGCTGGCAGGTGTGGCAGGCAGAGGAGGTGGCTGGCGAGGTGCAGGTCGTTGGCTGGGCTCAGGAGCAGAGGGAGAGAGAGAGAGAAAGCACACACAGGGGAGGAGACACAGGGAGGCAGAACAGAGAAAACCAGGGAAAAAACAGAATCACAGACAAAAAGGAGATAAAGCCAGGGCACTCACCGTCAGCCGGGCTGCGACCACAACAATACTCTTTGTAACATTATTAAAAGAGACCCAACAATTCCCACCATGAGCAAGCATTTGGCCAGAGGCAGAAACTGCTACTGGTGGTATTCGAGCACCACCTATTGAATATTTAGTTGTAATTCTTAGGGCCTTTCTGAAAGTACTTGCTCCTCTCTCCCACAACCTATTTCCACTCCGTTTGCTCGTTCACGTGGAGGGTCAGAGTGCCAGCTGAATGAGCATCGATGCTGGCTTGTCGATGGTGTGCGCCTTTGCTGCACGACGGAGGTAATTATTAGTCAAATTTCTTTATTAGGATAACCCTTGTCAATGTACAGACAGACAACAGATAAACACACAGAACCACAAATACACAACAACAACAACAACAACACACAAAAAAACAATAATTACAGAAATCAAGAAAACAAGAACTTCACAAACACTAGATGGTCAAAATGGCCAATACCACAGACAGGGTGTGCTTAAACATCCCAAATGATGGATAATCTAATATCAGAAGGTAAGTTATTCCAATCTGCTGGGGCTTAAAACAAAGAAGCTCTTTTGCCAACTGATTTCTTAGCTCGAAGCAGAGATGCTCACAAGTCTTTGAGCTAGAGTCCAAGTCAAGTCTCAAGTCTCTTATAGTTATTACGAATGCTGTATCACCTGCTGCGTTCAATCCAGGTTGCTAATAAAACTGCACAGCTATAAGGAATTCTTTAACTGTAACCTGCTTTTCATTTACAGAGCACAACCATGTAATGTGCTATGCAATTATTGATGGTTTATTAACTACTGTAAGTCAAAACACTCTCCAGACTCTTAAACTCTTAACTGAATCAGTTAGAATGCAGTAGTGGTATACAAAAATAACCATGTACAGTGGTATCCCCACAAGCACAAGCATACCACTCAACACGCATTCCACTATACATGAATTTACCCTATAACAATTTCAAATAATTAACTTACCATCATGCGCTGGTCGTTCTCCGTCAAATAAATGATGTTCTTCTGTAATACAATAAACAGCTTATGTGAGGTTACATTCTCAGAGTTTTTATTAATACATATTAGGCCTACTAGTCAATATTGCATAAATATGAAACCTTTTTTTTTTTTTACCTAAAAAATGCCTTATCAGGCGCATCTTACACGCAGTTCAGAGCTGTTTGAAAAAAAACTTTTTTTATATTAAAAAGAAGATCAGATAAACCGTCCAACAGGAGTAATACACCATTATAATTCATTTGAGGGGTTTAACATACCAGCAGCAAGAGCCATCTTAGATAGGATCTGAAGTGAAACAGCAGCAACAGCAAAAATGCACCAGAGGTTCCGACTAAAATGTGAAACCTTGCATGGAATGTCTTTAACCCCTATTTTCACACATGTCTTATTTATGACCTTTTATTACCTCAAACCCTCCCCATTTGCATCAAGACTTCTCTGAAGGGGAAAAGGGAATTCATTGAATTAGAATTTATCTATCAACATTTATAAGAAATAGATCTGATCTGCTCAATCATATAGTATCCCTTTTTATATAAACGTTGTGAAAAAAATACACACAATCCGCAGGCTAGTCGAGGCATGTCACCGAAGGGGGGGGGGCTTGTCACTGAGACCCGTCCCCAGACAAATGTTTAGATAAGGATAGATTTAAATAATTACCATTTGTCTCCAGAAACCATACTAGATGTGTTACAATCTATATTATAATAATAATAGTTCTTTTTTAATTGATGACACGAAGTTTGACCTTAACATAAATAAACTCATTGTATATTGATCTTAAATGGCCCACAAATGCGCTGACACATAAACAATTGTCTGTAACATGTGTACAATCGGCATCAGGACACGCTATGTGCTACAGCAGATGTGTAGGACTAAATAAAAAACATTTTTGTGTAATCTGATGTTACACTAGATCAACGGACTTTCGACAGAAGAAGGTAGCGATATCATATGTAGCCTATGCATTACACCTACAGGATTTCTATCCAGGGTCACGGCGACCCAAGGTTTACTCTTTCATCTTAAGCTGATAGAAGTCTGCTTTTGACAGGTTGATGGGGTCATTTCTCCCTCCATCCATGAGAAAGTTTGCAGAATCACACACAGCAAGTTCAAAACGGCTCGCCAGAAAACCTGTTCTCACGCTTACATCCACACCTATATTATGATGATAAAGATAATACATCAGAGCTCCACATTCACAGTTTTATCCTGCAATACCAGGCAGGTTGACATTGTGGTTTATACAAAGATAGGCTAGATGAATGTGAGTACAAATACGCATTTGCTCGGTCGTGTCAAACCGACAGATGTATAGCAGTGATTCCATATTATTCTAGCATCCATCAAAGCTAAAAAGCGGTTCTACCCCCATAATAATATTCATCTCGATGAACGTCACCTCAGAATCATCTGCTTTGTGTTCTCACTCTTAAATCCATCTCTATCACTAACTCTATCTAACCACACCGTTTCACATAGACCAACGAACTCTATATTACGACGATAAAGATAAAACATCAGCGCTACACTACACAGTTTTTATACCGCAATAACAGTCAGGCTGACATTATTGTCTGTGCAGAGTTAGACGGCGGCGAATATACTACCGCGTTCGCACTATGATGTCAAACCGACATCGGTCTAGCTGTGATCCCATCCTATTCTCCTACACACATCTAAATTATTTTTTGTTACTGAGAGTTTAAAACAAACATAAAATAACACTAGCCTATCGCGTCCTAATTGAGCCAAACGATGGTATGGATGTGATGCGCTGTTTGTTCTGGAAAATAACACTATGTCGTTTACAATAAGTCACGGGCTATTTCTTTTAACTCATCGCCATCGTTGTTAAGTGAGTGGACTGTTTGTGTAACCTAAATACATATTTATACACAGATGTAATGCATTTGGTTTACTCTCTTTTCAAACGGGCGAAAAGCGCATGCATTTGAAATATTGTTTCAAATTGTTACTGAGAGTTTTAAAACAAGAACGATAAATAAACACTCGTGCACGCATTTGTAAACATCATGTGAAAGACATCTGTTTTGTGTTCTCACGCATAAATCCGTCCCTCTCACTAACTAAAGGCTACCATTTGCTCCTCGTAAGATAAAAAAACGGATCTACCCCGTGTCTGATATTACGTTGATCAGATGGATGTTAGGTTTTCTACATTCAAGATTCGCTCTTTCAGCGCAGGCCGACAGGCACCTGCTTTCAACAGGTTGATGGTCCCTCCATGAGAAACTTCGCAGAAATTATACACAACACATTAAGGATGGATCTCTAGAAAACATGTCTATATGAGGTGGGGGACGTATCCTATTCTTGCACCCATCAAAGCTATAATATCAACCCCGTAATATTTCGATCTTGTTTACAACAAGTCACAAGCTATTTCTTTTAACTCATCGCCATCGTTGTTAAGAGCGTGGACTGTTTTGCTCAACCTAAATACATGTTTAAACACAAAAGGAAATGCATTTGGTTTACTCTCTTTTCAAACAGGGGAATCCAGGGATCATTCCGGTAGACCTAATGCATCTGTGGGACCCCCTTCGAACAGTGACGTCACTACTCAGGAGGAAAGCGAACGAAAAATAACCAAGCATGCATTTGAAACATTCGTTTTTTAAGCATCACATATGAATAATTTTGTTTACTAGCTAATAATAATAATAATAATAATAATAAGATGTTGACAGCAAAACACAAGAGTGAGTAAGTTTCTCAGGGCATCCAGCGGAATTTGAGGACCTTAGCCTATCAGCGATTGTAATTCTTAAATGTTTCTGGTTAGAATATAATATTTTTTAATCGGTATCTGTCAATCCTATGGCAGTTTACTATTGAAACCGTGTATGAATGGGCGGTTGAGTTTGATGGGGACTGGTGACTGGATGATGCAGCGACAAGCTACTGCATACAGCTCTGACGGTTGATTCTAAATTGGTCTGTTAAAGCGCAATTGTTATATGATTAGCGCATACATGCTGCGGACAAGCTCTCGGAAACTCAGATAAATCTGTTGGTTTAGAGATGTTGCGTCGGCTCAGATTTGTTGTTGTGGTACTGTAGCCCCTATGGTGGGCGGTTAAATAAAAAACTCCAGAAAACAGCGCTGTGCACATTAAACATTCTGAAACTTTTAGGCGACTAATAATGCTTAAGGTGTTTCGTAGAACTAGACATATGATGTACTGTGGCCCCAATGGCGGGCGATGTGAAAAGATAAACCCCAGAAAACAACACAAGTCACGCACAATCAACAACATACCTCCACCCCAGAAAACACTTCAACTCTTACACAAATAACAACTCATCTCCAAGAAAGCAAGACTATCTGCTTTCAAGTCTATAAAGCGTAAGGATTATAATACGCTATACTTTAATTAATTTATTTGTATATAGATAATATGATGAATTTCATAGGCTCCTTAATGTTTGTGAAGCACACAAGGATTATAATGCATTATACTTTAATTAATTTAGTTGTATATAGGAAAGTTTAATATCATATCAGTTTCTTAAATGTTTGTGAAACACATAAGGACACTCGCGGGAGCGCGCAAAGCTGACCTTTATTTACTACTCACAAATCCACATTGTTTGTTCACAACAATGCTCTTGAATTATATACTTTAAATCCAGTTAGGTTCAGACACAACATTGGCAACTGTTAAACCAATGATGTTTAACGATTGTCAAATTTTGTCTTGTGCTGTTCCTGGGCAGTTGATCGTAAAACTGGCCACCTTTGGCAACAGCCGAGATAAGCCTCTCGGTGCCTGAATTGTTAAAATGACAAAGAAACTAACCAGAGATTACAAACAGCCTATTGAAACTCTCCTTAAGAGGGGGAAGGAATCCCTAAACTGCCCCCCCCCCCTCGTAACCATGGCAACTGTCATTGCTCTGTGTTTAATTACCTCTCATCTAAGAGATACTACTTTTCACGCCCAGATGAGAAAATCCAGGACCCCAGGGACAGCCCTGAACTTCTTTGTGTAAACAGACTGCTGTCTCCCAAGACTCAAAGCATTACCTTGTTTAATTAAATAATCTTCTAGTTACTTGATTACGTTTGCCTCTATTTGATTAGTTATGTTACCATGTTGTTCCCATCTGTTGTTGATATTATTGCTGAAAAGAATCTGAGATGCCATTTAATATATAAATGTCACTCGCTATTTATCATGTCCAATAATCTGATGTCATTCATGTGTCTTGCTTATATTCTCTAAGAACGTGTAACAGCCAATATATCCATGAAAGCTAGTTAAGTTCCTCTCCTCTGATATCATTCTGAAATGCTAACCTTTTATGGTCTAATTACTGACAATTGTTTTCCCGTTACCAAATGCTTAAACTTAGAATGGTACAATCGTTTAACAATTGAGGTTTGATTGTGGGAAGATATTTGATTATAATGCGTGCAAATAGATTTTCTTTTCCTTTTTATAGACATTAAAAGTTTAGAAAGACAGTCCCTCTGGAAACCAGAAACGGCCCGCCCTACGGGAAACTAAGGACTGCCTTCTGGGGAACCACGCCCCAACCAACAAAAGCTTTTTGTGCTCTGCTTGTTCCTGACTCTTCAATGGCGCTTCGGTACGCACCCGGCGTACCCCCTCACCCGGCAACGCCCTAAGAGTTCGGCCCGGCGCAACAAAAGCTTTTGTTTCGTTTGAAGCTACAAACGCGAAGTGCCGCGACTTCAGTTTTCCCTCATTCCAGCAACTTTACTTGTTTTATTTTCTTACTTTTGTTTTGTTAAAAGTTATCAGTCCATTAAGTTACTCTAGTTTAATTCAAGAATGACCAAGTTCTCTTTAAGCTTTATTTGTCGAGCTAACTTCACCGAGGTCAGACCCAGGCACGTGGTCTCGCCAGCGGCTACAAAGGACACCTGAAGATCAGCCGAATTGCCAGACGGAGGACGGCCAACCCTTGAGGGTTTTTCTTCATTCCAGACACGGAGAACCCCGGAGAATTCCCTAGCAGAAAGCCAGGAATCGGGCAGCTAGCGTGGGACCCGTGCAACAGGCCAAGGCAGGCCGCCGACCTACCGTAAGGTAAAACAATGCATTCTGTGGTCAGAGAGGTCCAATATTTGTTAATCCGTTATCTTTAGTCCTTAAACCCCTAGACAAATTTAACCGAGTTATCATCTAATTGCATTCATTAGCTGCCGTGTGAGTCAAATGCTTCCCACAATAGGAACCCCTTTTCATTGTTTAGCCATTGTTATTTCCTTTAGTGTATTTAACCGCATTTTTATATCACCTTAGTTAGTTAATAAATTCACTGTAATCAAGGAATTGTGTGTGTTGCCTGTTTCTAAGTCCCTGCCAAGAGAATTTACCCTTCAGATGAGATTGACTTACTGATTTAAGATAATTGAGCGATTATTAACTAATTGATCACTAGTGAATAATTGTATAATTAAAATGCTACCCAGAGATCTGGACACTTTGGGTTAATAACTCCGGTGGTGCCCCGAATCGAGAGATTTATAGATTAATATTTTCTGAATATTAAAATTCATAATTGGGTATTAAATTGGCTTTAGACCTGCTACACACGCTCCGGCAGCAGGGGAACACTTTGTATCAGGGTAACTACCGTTGCATGACATCAGTCAGCTAAGTCAAATTGCAAGGCTTTAATGGTTGGAGAAGTAAATACTGAGTGATGTACTATTAGCTATCTAGTTATCTTCGGTGTAAGTTTTTTTTTTAGTGCTTCATTTTTTAGCTCATTAGCAGGCAATAGCCTATGACCTAGTGGCATCAGGTGGCTCAGGGGATGTCGCTGTACTTACTGTAAGCCGCTCTGAAAATGAGTTGCTGCTAAATGACAAAAAGTACTGTACTGATTATTAGTGCAGAAACCACCTCAGTTGTGTTTAATAAATGTTGTCTATTGCACCTCTATAATTTACAGTTGCATCATTTGTTTTTTTTAGTTAGTCGACATATTGTTCTCGTCCTTGGCATTATCTCCCAATCTAGGTCCTTTAATTTCCCCATGTGTTCTACAGTTAAAACAATAAATGCCAGAAATGTACCTCTGCCCCCGTGACCCTGTACACAGGATAAGCTGTTGACGATGGATGGATGGATTATATATTGTAATTGTCCTAACACTCAAATTATCATAAATGGACAAATATATGAATCTAGTGGTTTCTTGAAAAAAAGAAAGTTTCAGTCAACTAAAAGTAAGAAAATAAAAAAGATCCATGAACAAAATAGCATGGTAAGAGTACCATGCTATTTTGTTCACAGAACCTTTTTTTTTTTAAAAAATCAGTAGTAAAGTAAATTTTTAGGCATTTAAGGTAATTACACTCTAGTGAAAATAGGCCTATATTCGTTCTAGACTATAGTACTGCTCTAAATAAAAATAGGCATACTAATATATATATATATATATATATATATATATATATATATATATATATATATATATATATATATATATATATACATACATACATACATATATATATATATATATATATATATATACATACATACATACATACACACACACACTTGGTCCATACATAGCTCGAAGTCATGATGCCTCTTTAATCAGGCAGCTCACTTACTCAGGGACTTACATTTACTTTGTTTTGTTTTAATTCAGTGTGTCTGTTTTATAGCATAATAATGTATCACACTTTGGAGGTAAGACCCAAATGTAGACACACAAGGCAGCAATAAAATCACTAGTAGTATTTTATGAAAAGGGAACGTGACCACGTCAAGGGTAGACACAGTTTGTACACACACAGGCAGATTAAGGTACCGACAGATGGCATGCAGGTTTGTAGTGGGGTACAGGCAGGATTCATTTAGGTTGTCAGATTCCAAAGAGCAATCCAAAATGAAAGACAGGCCCAGCTTGTTCCTCACTGGTAAAATAAAGGTTAATAAAAATAAGTATATAATATAAGTAGTGGCGATGACATGGAAAATGCTCCTGCGTTGTGTCCTGCTATTCAAATGTATTTTTGTTTGTAATATATTATATAGTGACTGATGCTGTGCAGCCTAAGGGAAATGAAGAGAGACCCCAGCTGACACCCCAGCAATCGCCCGAGCCAGACTCTGACTTCAGCTCCGACTCTGATTCAAAAAATAAGAAAAAGTAGAAGCAGAGTAAGGAGAAGAGAAAGAAAGACAAACAAAAGAAAAACAAGAAAAAGGACAAGAAAAATAACAAAAAAGGAAAAGACTATTTCATCTTACATCGACGTAAGATGAAATAGTCATTAAATAGGAGATTTTGGTTATTATTAATGTAAAATCAATGTACATAAACAACAAGTAAGTAAGTAAGTAAAATGTATTTATATAGCATGTACTGCGGTGGCTGACGTACTGCGGTAAGCATGTCGACTCATTTCCGTTTCCGGTGCTTGTGTGTTGGTACCGTGTTGTGCTGCTCTCGCTAAATAACAGTTACATTTGTTAGATTACAGCGGCCAACTGTCCGCTAAACATTTATTCTTACAGTAATTTCTCCTAAGCACTCACAGTTCTTTCCATCTTTTAGTGACTGCTGTTCAATCTCATAGTTGTTCTAAAGTTTTGGTAGCTGACGCTACAATACTTTAGCTGAGCCGTTAGTGACATTAGCTAAGCAGCTAGCGATGGCTTCTCCCTCTCTCTCTCCTACTTTCTCCTGCTCAGTGTGTCAGATGTTCAGTTACTCCTTTGCCTCCTTTAGCTGTAATGGTACGTGTCATAAGTGTATTTTATTTGTAGACATGGAGGCGAGGCTCAATGATTTAGAAGTCCGGCTCTGCACCTTGGTAGATCAGTCTTTAGCTACTGTAGCTAGCCAGTCCCCGGTAGTCGGTGTAGAACGGCCTGAGTTAGCCTCTGGTAGCCGTCCTCCGGCATCCCCTGTGCAGCCAGGAAGGGGGGGCTGGGTGATTGTCCGAAGGAGGAATAGTCGAAAGCATTCAAAGTCCACGGGGCACCATCAACCTGTTCACGTTTCTAACAGATTTTCCCCACTCAGCGACACACCCGCTGAGAAACCAACTCTGATCATTGGCAGCTCCATTTTGAGAAACGTGAAGTTAGCGAAGCCAGCGGCCATAGTTAAGTGAATCCCTGGGGCCAGAGCGGGCGACATTGAGTCTTATTTGAAACTGCTGGCAAAGGATAAACGTAAATACAGTAAGATTGTTATTCACGTCGGCGGTAATGACTCCCGGTTACGCCAATCGGAGGTCACTAAGATTAATGTTGAGTCGGTGTGTACATATGCAAAAACAATGTCGGACACCGTAGTTTTCTCTGGACCCCTGCCAAATCTGACCAGTGATCACATGTATAGCCGCACGTCGTCATTCCGCCGCTGGTTGTCGAGATGGTGTCCAGCAAACGATGTGGGCTTTGTAGATCATTGGCAGACTTTCTGGGGAAGACCTGGTCTGATTCGGAGAGACGGCATCCATCCCACTTGGGAAAGAGCAGCTCTCATTTCTAGAAATCTGGCCAAGTTTATTTGTGGACCAAATCCATGACAACCCAGAGTTGAGACCAGGAGGCAGAGTTGCAGCCTAACACACTTCTCTGCCCTTCTTTTTCAGGAGTTACTTAGTGAAAACCCTATAGTGACGGTGTCTGCCCCCCGACCATCGAAACTATTTAAATCAAAGGTAAACAGAAGAGGAGCTGTACATAAAAACCTCATTAAAATTAAAACCACAAGAGCAATAGTGCAAACGAATAGGAGAGTTAAATGTGGACTCT
>NW_025744243.1:0-3071 GCF_021292245.1 Micropterus dolomieu
CTCTAGCAAAACTCCAGAGCTCCAGAGCCAGAAACACCTGCAGGAAGTGATAGGAGGAGAGAGGAGAGGGACGAGAAAGCACAAGACTACGGGAAAGGGAAGAAGTCAAATTAGTAACATGCAATAATGGGATGAGGTTGCATACAGAGGGAGAGAAAGAAGAGGAGAGAGGAGATCAGTGCATCATAGGAAATCCCCCGGCAGTCTAGGCCTATATCAGCATAACTAAGGGATGGTTCAGGACTCACCTGAGCCAGCCCTAACTATAAGCTTTATCAAAGAGGAAAGTCTTAAGCCTACTCTTAAATGTGGAGATGGTGTCTGCCTCCTGAACCCAAACTGGAACCTGGTTCCACAGGAGAGGAGCTTGATAGCTGAACGCTCTGGCTCCCATTCTACTTTTAGACTCTAGGAACCACCATTACTAGCTGCAGCACCAACTATAGCCTACTGAAGGCTAGTCGCTATTAAACGTACTCGTTGTGTGAACATTATAATATATAATATATATAATAAGCCAGCAAGCAATTCTTCGGCACCTCCGTTTGAGGAGAAAACAAAGATGTATGTGGCAATGTGCTTCTATAGCGGCTGTCTGTTTGAAAAGATGAGCTGTCATGGGAGATTTATAATGTTGTCCTCATTTCAATGCATTTCTCCGTGCATTTGCTTGTTTCCGGTTTACACGTCAACCGCCAAACTTCCTGTAAATAGTCTGAAAGTCCGAACCATCCAAAAAATGCTTTCACACCAGAAACGAACTGAACCATGTTTGATCCAGACTACCTCTTTTCATTGGATCAAATTTCGTTTGTTTGGTTCGGACCGTGGTCCGGGGGAGGTTTCACACCTGTATTTTTGGTTCGGACCAAACTGAAAAGTCCGAAAGTCTGGACCATATGAGGTAGGTGTGAAAGCCCCCTAAAGCTGCTTGCACACTGCCCAGACAAACGCTGATCAACTTTATGCAAAATTCTGAGAGTGTGGGAGGAAGCAGCAGTGTCTGATGAAGAGAAGGCAGAGATGAAACCGAAGGCACACGAAGCGCATGTTGGCATACTTGAAAGAAGGGTTGCTAACAGTACAATGGATGCTCCAGTTACTATGGAAGAAATGAGGAGGATCTGGACTAACATCTCTGGGGAAGGATGACATTTGCTATGTAATGTTAGAACATTTCGGTGTTTTAGCATCTACTAAGTTGCCAGGTTTTTATAATAAAGTAACTTTAAAAAAAAAAGGAAATTGCCAGCTGGGTGGAAAGGAGCACTAATGATTCCTATCAGGAAACCAGGACCAGTGAACTAGGCCTACAGCACTTACGTCACATATTGGAAAAATAATGGAAAGAATCATAACAGAAAGATTATCATTTTACATGGTAAGCAGAGGAATTTTATCACCTCATCAGAGCGGATTTAGGAGGGGTAGAGGAACTATGGATCTTGTTATGCGTTGTAAGTTACAAGTAAAGCACAAGTTAATAAAGAATCTGTAATGGCAGTGTTCTTTGACCTAGAAAAGGCATAAGATATTGTTTGGAAGGAGGGATTAATGATAAAATTAAATATGATATGAATAACAGGTAGGACATCTAAATGGATTAAGGAATTGTTGTTTGATAGATTTATACAAGTCAAAATTGGGACAGCTGTATCAGGAAGCTATATGGTAGAAAATGGTACTCCTCAGGGCAGTGCCACTAGCCCTATACTCTTTACCATTATGATCAATGATGTTTTTTCTCAAGTTCAGGGTCATATTAGACAGTCACTGTTTACTGATGATGGAGCATTGTGGAAAAGGGGAAAGCACATTAATCATATTATGGGGGAAATACAAGAGGCAATTAATGTGATGGAAAGATGGTCATTTGCATGGGGATTCAAGTTTGCAATTGGAGAAACTAAGACAGTAGTGTTCACTAAAAAGAGAGAGGTTGATGCACAGATAAAGATGTTTGGGCAAGTAAAAGTCTTCAGATTTCTGGGTATGTGGTTTGATGATAAGTTAACGTGGAATGAACATATCAGTAAGATAAACAGCAAGTGTAAAAATATACTGAATGTGATGTTTAACAGAGTCAGAATGGGGCTACTATTAACAATGTGTACATAACTCTGATTAGACCAGTATTAGATTATGGGTTAATTGCTTATGGATTGGCATCAAAAACTTAATTAAAGTTGGAGGTGGAGCAAGCTCAAGCCTTGAGACTCTTGTTGTGGGGCTGTAAACCACTCCTATGTCTGCTCTTCAGGTTGAGGTGGGGAAATGCCGCTGCATATTAGATATAAACAGTTAATGATGCACTACTGGGTAAATCTGCAAGGGCATTCTGAGTATCGACATCCAACAACAAGGGTACTTCTCCCATGTTGTGAGAGTGAAAGGGCCAAACGTGGGTGTTCTGCATGGAAATGTGAGGAAATAGCTGGAGACATGACATTAAGTCAATTTTTATTGCCAAGTAGTGTTTTACACATACGAGGAATTTGCTGCTGTGATAAGGTGCTACACATAGACAAACATACAGTCAACATAAATAAATGTAGAAATATATAAATATGGAATGGAAGAACAACGTTGCAGATACAGTGGGTACGGAAAGTATTCAGACCCCTTTAAATTTTTCACACTTTGTTTCATTGCAGCCATTTTCCAAAAATCAAAAAAGTTCATTTTTTTTCTCAGTAATGTACACTCAGCACCCCATCTTGACAGAAAAAAACAGAAATGTAGAAATTTTTGCAAATGTATTAAAAAAGAAAAACTGAAATATCACATGGTCATAAGTATTCAGACCCTTTGCTCAGTATTTAGTAGAAGCACCCTTTTGATCTAATACAGCCATGAGTCGTTTTGGGAAAGATGCAACAAGTTTTTCACATCTGGATTTGGGTATCCTCTGCCATTCCTCCTTGCAGATCCTCTCCAGTTCTGTCAGGTTGGATGGTAAACGTTGGTGGACAGCCATTTTCAGGTCTCTCCAGAGATGCTCAATTGGGTTTAAGTCAGGGCTCTGGCTGGGCCATTCAAGAACAGCCACGGAGTTGTTGTGAAGCCACTCC
>NW_025744244.1:0-4826 GCF_021292245.1 Micropterus dolomieu
ACGTTTGTTGAGTTTCCTGGGAAGTGATGAAAGGACAGCATTGTAAGTGGGGGATAAGTGGTGGCGTAGACCCCCTCCTCTGTTCAATGACGGCTTCTCAACCCTGGTGTAGATGGCTTCCTTGACACCTCTTTAAAACCATCCATCTTCTCTGTCTAAAATGTGCACCTGGTGGTCCTCAAACGAGTGTCCTCTGTCCTTCAGATGTAAGTAGACTGCAGAGTCTTGACCTGAGGAGTTGGCCCTTCTGTGTTGAGCCATGCGTTTGTGTAGTGGTTGTTTAGTCTCCCCAATATACAGGTCTGTGCATTCCTCACTGCATTGGACCGCATACACTAGATTGCTTTTCTTCTGTTTGGGTGTGCGGTCTTTGGGGTGTACCAGCATCTGTCTTAGTGTGTTCTTGGGTTTAAAAAACACAGGGATGTTATGTTTGTTGAAAATCCTCCTGAGTTTCTCTGATACTCCAGACACGTATGGAATCACAATGTTGTTGCGTTTGAGACCTTCTTTTCCTCCTCCCCTGTAGTTTTGTTCTTCTTGGATCTTGTGGCTGTTTTCACAAAGGTCCATTTAGGGTATCCACAGGCTGTAAGTGCCCCCTTCAGGCGTTTCTGCTCCTTCTCTCAGGCTTTTGCATTTGTTGGTATGTTGTCTGCTCTGTGGTGATCTCTGATGCCAACGATGGTTGTTCAGACTTGGCTACTGGTGGCTCTAACGACCAAGACGACTGTCACAACAGCCAGGAGCACTGACGAACCAGCGGTATGGACAATCCTAGCTAACAATCCCAGGGGTTAAATAGCTGAGTTTCCCTACTTTTGGATGAGGGACGAAATGTCTAGTATCTTCAACCAAATCCAGTTGCCTTTGACCTCAACCTTCGTTGGATAATTATGACCTGGATGACTACTTCACAGACGAATTTAACCATCAAAGTTGGTGCCAGTTATTTTATTGTCAAACTTATAATCCTGTCAGCTGTACTTGTATAAACGGTTGGAGTATTTTTTAAACTCTTCATCTGTGTAAAAATCTGACTTTGTAAAGTAACTGAAGCTGTCAGATAAATGTAGGAAAGTAAAAAGTACAATATCTCCCTCAGAGATGGAGTAGAAGCAGAAAGTGGCACGAGAAGAAAATACTCAAATAAAGTACAAGTACCTCAAATTTGTACTTAAGTACAGTACTTGAGTAAACGGTGGTGGATCGTAACTAAGTAAATAATACTACAAAGAGTACATTCTAGACCTGCTCTACATGAAAAGAGCAAGGAGATCACTTCTGTTGTGAATTGGCGCTAGATAAATAAAATAATAATTTTGAAGTGATGTTAAAAAAGTAATGAAAGTATCTCTTCCATCGTTTGTTGCTGTAAAAAGTGTAGAATATAAAAGGAAGAGAGAAAACACACTAACTTTAAAATCATAAAATATAAACTGCACACCTCCAGCGTGGTGTTTCTTTCACCACGTAAATCTTTTCTATGTAACAGACGACGGGATGCTTTTGTTTCGGTTTATGTGCTGTCTCTGCAGAGAGTCCCATTTTGGTCACAAGTTGCTTATGTCATTAGCATTAATGATCTAGAGCTGATATTTGTCACTTAAACTGGAATTTTCCACCTGGAAATTTTGTACATCACAGGCCTTTCACTCTGTTCCTTTCTGACAAAAAAGAGAGATAAAAGATTCAGTTTAGGAGCCTTAATAAATGTGTGTATTTTAGCAGCCGATGCATTTATCTGCCTGTATGACCACATTTAACTGAGACTAACACTCAAGTTTCAGGCACTTTCTCTGGAGGTTCTGGGAAAATATAAGACATTTTAAGTAGAAGGAAAACTGTAATCCAGTAAACCCAATTAAAAGGAAGTTTTAAAAAAATCATGTAATACCGATCAGTTTCGTTACTGTTTGACAGCTCCTTCACTGTGCTGCTCGCAGTAAAACGTTGTAAAATCAATGAGTCGATCATCATGAATCGTCACAAATGCTTCAATGTAAAATTCACTCAGCTGCTTCGAGCTGAATTCCTATATTATAGAATGATGTTTTGTTTTTATTCTTGGTTTATTTTATGGTTGATAATTGTTTTGTTTCGTCAATCAGCGTTGGTTGATTAGGATTAGGATAGGAGGAGCACTGTGCTATGTTCTCTACAGAGGAACACATTTAATTCAATTCAATTTTATTTATATAGCGCCAAATCACAACACTTATCTCACAGCGCTTTTCATAACAGACCAGGTCTAGACCATACTCTGTGATGTTATTTACAGAAACCCAACAGTTCCCACCAGCAGCACTAGGCGACAGAGGCAAGGAAAAACTTCCTTTAAGAGGCGGAAACTCGAGCAGAGAGACAGGAGAGGGAGGGAGGCAACCTACACAATATACACACAGAGGTACAGACAGTAAATTTAATGTTGCTATAGACTAAATGAAAAATGGTACAGATATTTAAAGTAGTGTTAATGATAATAATCATAATGTTAATGATTCTAATAACAATAATAACAATAGGACTAGTAACAATAATTATAGCAGAGGGTGTCGAGCAGGAACACGGGGGCAGCAGGTGACTCGCAACCACAGATCCAGACTCCACAGCTCCAGAGCCAGAAACACCCGCAGGAAGTGATAGGAGGAGAGAGGAGAGGGACGAGAAAGCATAAGACTACCGGAAAGGGGAGAAGTTGTGTTAGTAACATGCAATAATGGGATGAGGTTGCATACAGAGGGAGAGAAAGTAGAGGAGAGAGGAGCTCAGTGCATCATGGGAAATCCCCCAGCAGTCTAGGCCTATAGCAGCATAACTAAGGGATGGTTCAGGACTGACCTGAGCCAGCCCTAACTATAAGCTTTATCAAAGAGGAAAGTCTTAAGCCTACTCTTAAATATGGAGATGGTGTCTGCCTCCTGAACCCAAACTGGAACCTGGTTCCACAGGAGAGGAGCTTGATAGCTGAACGCTCTGGCTCCTAGTCTACTTTTGGAGACTCTAGGAACCACAAGTAACCCTGCATTCTGGGAGCGCAGTGCTCTGGTGGGGTAGTAAGGTACTATGAGCTCTTTAAGATAAGATGGTGCCTGACCATTAAGAGCTTTGTAGGTAAGAAGAATGATTTTAAATTCTATTCTGGATTTTACTGGAAGCCAATGGAGATAAGCTAAGACAGGAGAAATGTGATCTCTTTTCCTGGTTCCTGTCAGAACACGTGCTGCAGCATTCTGGATCAGCTGAAGAGTCTTAATGGACTTTTTCAAGCAGCCTGATAATAAGGAATTGCAGTAATCCAGCCTAGAAGTAACAAATGCATGGACTAGTTTTTCTGCATCATTTTTAGACAGGATGTTCCTGATTTTCGCAATACTACGTAGGTGAAAAAAGGCGGTCCTTGAAATTTGCTTAATGTGAGATTTAAACGACATGTCCTGATCAAAGATAACTCCAAGATCCCTCACAGTGGTGCTAGAGGCCAGGGCGATGCCATCAAGGGAAACTATATCTTTAGATAATGCGTCACGGAGGTGCTTAGGCCCCAGAACAATAACTTCAGTTTTATCTGAGTTTAAGAAAATTACAGGTCATCCAGGTTTTAACATCCTGAAGGCACATTTGAAGTTTAGCTAACTGATGAGTTTCATCTGGCTTGATTGATAGATATAACTGAGTATCATCTGCATAACAATGAAAGCTTATGGAATGTTTCCTGATAATATTGCCTAAAGGAAGCATATATAAAGTGAAGAGGATTGGTCCGAGGACAGATCCTTGTGGAACTCCATGACTAACTTTGGCGTGCATGGAGGATTCATTGTTAACATGTACAAACTGAAATCAATCTGATAAATAGGACTTAAACCAGCTTGGAGTGGTTTCTTTAATGTCAAATGTTCCATTCTCTGTAATAGGATATGATGGTCAATGGTATCAGATGCAGCACAAAGATCTAATAAAACCAGTACAGAGACAAGTCCTTTGTCTGATGTAATTAGGAGGTCGTTAGTAATTTTCACCAGTGCTGTCTCTGTGCTATGATGAACTCTAAATCCTGACTGAAAATCCTCAAATAAACTATTGCTCTGTAGAAAGTCACACAGCTGTTTAGTAACTGCTTTCTCCAGGATCTTAGAGAGAAATGGAAGGTTAGATACAGGTCTATAGTTGGCTAAAACATCCGGATCAAGGTTAGGCTTTTTCAGAAGAGGTTTAATTACAGCTACTTTAAAGTACTGGGGTACATAGCCTGTTGATAAAGATAGATTGATCATATCTAGTAAAGAACAAATACATTTATTCATTTAGCTGACGCTTTTATCCAAAGCAACTTACAGTTGCTATACATTTCAGAGGTTGCACGCCTCTGGAGCAGCTAGGGGTTAAGTGTCTTGCTCAGGGACACATTGGTGGATGTCTCACAGTGGGGAATTGAAATGCGTATTATCCACCTGATGGTTTAGATGAAGAAATTATTGAAGTTAGTTGGTAAAGATTGAGGGAAGCAAAACAGTCTAAACATATATCTGGTTTTACAGCTGTTTCTAAGGTTCCTGAGTTAAGAGATAAGTCGGTGCCAGTTGAGGGCAGGTCTTGGTGAATTTTGTTTCTAATAGTTAGAATTTTATCATTAAAGAAGCTCAAGAAGTCGTAACTACTGAGAGCTATGGGAATACTTGGCTCAATAGAGCTGTGACTCTCTGTCAGCCTGGCTACAGTGCTGAAAAGAAACCTGGGGTTGTTCCTATTTTCCTCTATTAATGACGAGTAGTACGCTGCTCTGGCATTACGGAGGGCCTTCCTATAAGTTTTAAGACTATCTT
>NW_025744244.1:4846-6247 GCF_021292245.1 Micropterus dolomieu
CAGTGCTCTGGTGGGGTAGTAACGTACTATGAGCTCTTTAAGATAAGATGGTGCCTGACCATTAAGAGCTTTGTAGGTAAGAAGAATGATTTTAAATTCTATTCTGGATTTTACTGGAAGCCAATGCAAAGAAGCTAAGACAGGAGAAATGTGATCTCTTTTCCTGGTTCCTGTCAGAACACGTGCTGCAGCTACTATCAATGTAATGTCAGTAGTAGTAGTAAAGCAAAGACAGTCTGCTTTTGTACTATTTCTGTTTATTTTTGTCTCACAAGACCAGCTTTTTCTGTAGGCCTACATCACCATTTTTCTGTAAATCATGCAGATGTCTCTTGGTTTTAACTTAAAACCTAACAAAATTACTCAATGTAATGACAGAATAACAGTACGAACATGAAAACTATCTTACAGCTGTAGGTGTTTACTTAGCCGTTATTGGCTGCAGTAGTCTGCGTGTCTGTGGAGTATGGAGGGATTATTTGGTCAGAACTAAAAGTCGAAAAGGAATTTGGCACTTAGGATTGGGCATTTAGTCATGTAGCCAGTTAGGGTTTGGGGGATTTGAGGCTTGAGTCGTGTATGCAAATGAGGTGTGACCCAAAGGCTGCAGGGAGGGTTTGGAAGGGCTGAGGCGCAGAGGCACTTTATGGACTGCAGGGGGAGCTCTGACTGCCAGCACACTGCCATGAAAGCAAGCAGAGGAACTGAGCAGGGCTGGAGGGAGGACTATAATTTATAATACCATAACTTAAAGTGTACAGCATTTCTGTCCATGTGGCCTCACACACAAAGTCAACAGTGAAAGGAATGCTATCCGTCTGACGAGAAAGCAGTGGACAGTACAGCAGGTAAGATATGATAACATTAGCAAGTTAGCTGTATTAGGCTAACTGTTGCTGACATGCATGAGTTACGTTACTGTCGGTACTTGTGTAACATAGTTAAAAAGGTTCAGGTTAAATCCTACTAAATGGGATTACTGTGCCACCTGCTGTCATAAAGTTGTACCTGCAGCGAACTCTAGTAATGACGAAGGATTATGGGTAATCCTCAAAGCAGCGGAGGATTTTCCTTTAGGTAACTTGTCTGTGAATGTCCGTGGACTAAACAATGCTAACTCACTTGAAAAGCACGTAAAAGTTAAGCTAGATTTCTTTAGCTGAATAATATGTGTTGATTAATGTGTCCTCTGTTTCAGATTAGCAGCTGTCTATCAGGCCTCAATGTTACATCATGTGTAGTAATAATACCATACTAGATCTGCCGGCTGAGACTTAATAGCTGCGCTGTTATCTGTTTCAGAGCACACAAACAGCATGGTGCTATTACCCAGAAACACAGCTTCTACACCATATCTTTACAGTTTATACACCCCCCCCCCCCCCCCCCCCCCCCCCCCTC
>NW_025744244.1:6267-25366 GCF_021292245.1 Micropterus dolomieu
TACAGTTTATCCCCCCCCCCCCCCCCCCGGACGGTTAATAGCCGCATTTAAAACCTGCATGTACCGACAGTAACGTAACCCATGCATGTCAGCAACAGTTAGCCTAATATAGCTAACTTGCTAATGTTATCATATCTTACCTGCTGTACTGTCCACTGCTTTCTCTGTTGACTTTGTGTCTGAGGCCACATGGACAGAAATGCTGTACACAGTTATTGTGTTTTTTTTTTTTTTTTTTTTTTAAATCTGTCCTGCCCAGCAGCCTGGTTTAGAGTATGATGAGCTGGATACCATTGTGCCAGACAGATTTTACTTTAACAAGAGTATTAATATACTCTGTCTTTTTTTTATTATTTATTTAATTATGTATTGATTTGTCACCGGGCCGGAAAGGGCAGCAGCCATCCAGAGACCCTGCAGGGAAAAAGCACAATGCATCAAGATGCATCAACAATTGCCCTACAATCCCACCGCAGCCCTCCAAACCACAAACGGATCAACCTGCGCAGCGCACAGAGACCCCCACCCCCAGTAGCCAGGGCATGGATTGTGAAGTGTTGTATGGTGGAGTAAAGATAAGGTGTGTGTTAACTAAGGTGCAGTTAAAATTGGAGGGTAGTTGTGACACAGATACCCCATAACTGTCAAGTAGTGAAGCCTCCCATCACAACCTACAGGTGAGTCAACCAACACTACCCCGCTACCAATCTAACTAACACCACACAACAGCCAAGTAATGCGCTGCACAGGAGAGATGCCAGCTGGCGCAAAACGCCCCCATCCCCCCCCCGCAGCCAGGGAGACCACAGATCCCCACCCACGGCTACACCGCGACCCAAACCGCACGTTCACCACCACAAGCATCCCCTTGGCGATGCATAAGGCAGCGAGAAGCATGTATGATGTGTCAACCTCTATACTAATGTCACTTAGGTCCCCCAGCACGCAGAGTGATGGGGAAACTGGGACGGGGTAACTTAGCCATATCGATAGGTCTTCACATATCTTCTGCCAGAACTTTTGAACAGTTGCACATTGCTTAAGAAAGTCTATCATTGGAGGTAGATCTAAGTCTATTATTTTATCCTTAAATCTAGCATGAATTATGGATTTAAACTGTTGAAATTCCAGAAATCTATTATGGCTAATTCCATATTGTGCCACTAGATCCTGGAATGGAATAAAGTTACTGCCTTGCATTACATGCTCTAGATGTCTTATCCCTTTGTCATACCACAGTGCGGAATTTAGTGTTTTCTTATTTTGCAGGATGTCAGGATTATTCCAGATTGGGGTAAATCTGCATGGGATAGGTGAAGACCCAGATATTTTGAGAAGTTCCCACCAAGCTGCCAAGGAAGTGCTTATGTTAATGCTTTTAAAGCAGGTATGACGTTTGATGCTGGAACTGATGAATGGCATATTGGAAACTTTAATTTCCTTACAGAATGTTTGCCCTATGTCCATCCATGAGTGGTCCAGCGGGCTCTGATTGATCCATTTTGAGATATATATTGTAGTCTATTGGACAGGAAATAATGTTAAAAATTTGGCAATTCTAAACCACCGCAGTCTTTTTCTTTTTGCATAGTTTTTAAACTGATACGTGGGGGGGTTATTTTTATTTAGGTAGGACCATCATTTTTATGGTGGAGACTCTTCCCATGAGTGATATAGGTAATGACGTCCACTGTACAAGGTCATCCTCTATTGATTTAAGTAAAGGCGTGTAGTTTAGCCATGTCAGTTCTGACAGCCTGGAGGAAATATTGACACCCAGATATTTAATATTACCAGACTTTAGCAGTGTGGTAGATATACTCTGGAAATCACACTTTACAGGTAAAACTATGGATTTACTCCAGTTAATGGAGTTGTCTGAGATGGATGAGAATTTATCTATGTATGAATTTATCTATTGTCTCAGAAAGAAGTTTGAGTTTAGGAGGAAAAGTAATACATCATCGGGGCGGCTGTGGCTCAGGAGGTAGAGCGGGTTGGCCGTTAATCGGAAGGTTGGCAGTTCAATCCCTGGCTCCCCCTGGTTGCGTGTTGAAGTGTCCTTGGGCAAGATACTGAAACCCGAATTGCCCCTGGCAGCTGTTCCGCCAGTGTATGAATGAGTGTGAATGTTGGTTTCCGTTTGAGCGCTTAGGCTCAGTGTGTGACTGGTGGCTGTAGTGTAAAGGCGCTATACAAATACAGAGCATTTACATCTGCATAAAGGCTTATCTTGTGGTGTATATTTTCTGTTTTGAATTCCTTTAATATTATTTTTGTAACCCTGCCTGATACCCCTCTGGAGACTAAAGCATGCAGCCATAGAAGTATGATCATTTGTTTTGACAGAAGCTCTTGGGGAACTGTAAGATTTTAATCCAATCTATGAGTTTCCAAATTTATGTAATGTAGCAAATCGAAATTTCCAATTTACTCTGTCAAATGCTTTCTCTGCATCTAAAGAAACAACTGTAGTTTCCAGGTTATGAATAGTGGCATAGTCTATTATGTTAAGTAGCCTGTGTGTATTGTTGGTGGAGTGCCTGCCCTCAATAAATCCTGTTTGGCCAGAGTGTATTATACCAGGAGTGACCTTCTCTAGCCTTCTTGCTAGGGTTTTGCAGAAGATTTTAAGATCTGCGTTAAGTGATATTGGGCGATAACTGGATGGGAGTGTGGGGTCTTTGTCTGGTTTAAGGAGCAGGCTGATATTAGTAGAGTTCATTGTTGGAGGCAACATGCAAGTACCCTTAACTTGCATAACCATCCTATAGAATGTGGCCGCAAGTATTTCCCAGAATTCCTTGTAGAATTCACCCGGAAAACCATCTGGCCCAGGGGCTTTATTATTCGGCATATGTAAGAGAGCTTCCTGGAGTTCAGCCATTGAAACAGGTGAATCCAGAGCCCTGATCTGTTCATCATCTAACCTTGGCAAATCTATATTGTTCAGAAATGCATCGATGTTAGAGCTAGATGGATCAATTTGTGATGTATATAAGTTTTTATAATCTTTGAATGCATTGTTGATTTCTTCTGGGTTATAAGTCAGATTCCCAGCTGAGTCCTTTAAGGAAGAGGGTTATTTTTTTTTCTTCAATTTCAATTGGCTGGCTAAGAATCTGCCAGATTTATTGCCATGTTCAAAGTTCTCCAAGCGTAGTCTTTGCAACTGAAATTGGGTCTTTTTATTAATTTCATTTAATTCAAGTTGTGATTTTTCTCAAATCATTCAGCATGTTTTCCTGTGGGGAGGTAGCAAGACATGGTGAGGTTCCTAGTTTCCATATATATTGCCCACTCCTTTTTGAAATAATAAATCTAGGTCTTTAAGCAATGATGCATTAAATCTCCAACTTCCAGTTGGCCGTGTGACCCCCCCTTTTTTTTTTTTTTTAGTAAAAGTGATAGAAACCGGGGCATGATCAGTGATAGGGTGAATCTGAGTGCCGGAAATGTCTGTCATAATAGAGCTGCTAACCAAAAAAGAGTCAAGGCGAGAATATGAGCGGTGGACTGGTGAAAAGAAGGTATATTCTCTAAGAGTGGGGTGGTGAGAACACCAAACATCGCAAAGACCAAAATTGCTCATGTATGTATAAGAGCTGTGTCTGAGTGAGCAGAGAGTTGAAGAAAGCATGAAAAAAGGAGGGGTCGTCAACAGTTAGCAATGCATAAATGAGCATTTTAAATCGAAATGTTAACAATAATGAATCGACCCTCTGGATCAATAGTAGTGGTATTATGATTGAAGTGTGTTTTTCTATTTATCATAAAGGTGACACCCCTTTGTTTTGAGTTATAACAGGCTGAGTATGAGTGAGGAAACTGTGGTGAGGTTAGTTTATCTGCTGTCTTGGATAAATGAGTCTCCTGTAGTAGGACAATGTCTGCTTGCAGTAGATGGTTAAAATTTTTTAATCTCTTTTCCCTTGAACCAACTCCGCGTACATTCCAAGAGGTGAGCTTAAGTGTGGTCATCATTCAACTAAGGGATGTGGTGTAGGCTAGTGTGTGCACTGTGTGTTGTATCATTGTGTGTGTGTGTGTGTGTGTGTGTGTGTGTGTGTGTTGTATGCGCCTGCGTGTGTGTGCTAGCGTGTGTGTGTTGTATGCGCCTGCGTGTGTGTGCTAGCGGTGTGCCCAACTGTTTGTGAATTAAACAGTATGAAAATAGCGCAGCTGATCGACGTGTAAACGGCAAAGGAAGAGCAACATTAACAAAAGACTGAAACAAAAACAGGAAAATGCACAAAACATTATCGGACAGTCTAGTCAGATAACGACAGTATACTGTTGAGATGTGCACTGTATTTTATAACTATTAACCTGCCATATGTCATGGAGTAATTAACTGGGGGGGGGGAATGATCGCATAGTGATACAGGTGATCTGTTGCTGGACTTGGTTCTTAGTAGAGCCAAGGATTGGTGTCTCGGTCACGGTACAGCTGGCCATCAACGTAAAGTTTATCCACCGCGATGACAGCCCGTTATCCTTCTCCAATAAGCTTCTTTCTTATCGGGAACAGGACTCGGCATCGGTCCAGGATCTTCCGGGGAAACTTAATGCTGAAGTTGGTCCCTCTCAGCTCCCTGCCGCAGCCTTTAACCAATTCCTTCTGCTTGAAGTGTTCAAACTTCGCGACGATGGGCCTGGGCCTCTGGTTCTCCTGTCGCCGTCCTCCCAGGCAGTGCACCCGGTGGAAGCTGATGTTCTTCACGGTCTCAGCCGGGAGCTTCAGTTGATTTTGGATGACGCTTTTAACTGTCTCCTCTGGGGCTTCATCCGCCTGCTCCGGGATACCCGAAATGACCAGATTATCTCGCATACTACGAGCCTGGAGATCGATCGCTTTAATATTTTTATTGTCTGCCGAGAGCCGCGTCATTCCCTCCGAGGGAATTAATCAAACCTTTGAGGCCCTTGTTTTCTGCCGCAAGCTCAACCACCTGTTTCTGGCTGAACTCCAGGGATTCCCGCAGAGCCTGAAACTCTTTGAAGTACTTCCACCAGAAATAATCGGGCATCAAAGCTAGACAATTTCTTGTCTATTGAATCCAGGAAATCTGTGAAATCTGCGCCTTGTGAGGAGACTGCTCCAGGTGAGTCTTCAGTGCAGTTTCTCTTTGATTTCCCCATGACCACTCGATGAAAACACTGGTCAATGTAAACTTCAAGGTCCTCCAAACACTCATATGGTATTATAAATTGTCCTGTCTCAGCCCTGCTCAGTTCCTCTGCTTGCTTTCATGGCAGTGTGCTGGCAGTCAGAGCTCCCCCTGCAGTCCATAAAGTGCCTCTGCGCCTCAGCCCTTCCAAACCCTCCCTGCAGCCTTTGGGTCACGCCTCCTCATTTGCATACACGACTCAATTCCCAATCCGAAATCCCCAATCCTAAATGACTGAATGCCCAATCCTAAATACCAAATTCATTTTCGACTGACTTTTAATTTCAGATTTCGACTGTTTTAGTTAGGATTTTGGATAGTATGCCATCCAACCTTTTGTGAACACTTTTTTAAAATTGTTTTTATTACAGGCAATTTAAACCACCTGTCGCTGAGACCCCTGTAGACTGCATGGCCTTTTCTGCTACAGTTCACCACAGAGATGGCCGTGGAGGTTGATACAGTGAATTGCCTTAAATGTTTGCACCTTGAATGAGGTGGAGTCAGCTGGGTGGATGATTTACTGCATTAGTTGAGGGTTGTATAGCCACTGCTGATTTGCTGCCTGATCAACTGCTGATTTTTGTGTCCTGATTTTAAATGGGGATTCTTTTTGAGACTGTTACAGGTGGATGGGCCCTGTGAATGTTTTTGTCAACTGCTAGGTTCTGCTAAGGGTGGGGCAGTTTGCAGCCCTTCTCCCTCTTCTTCAAGTGTTCTGCCAGACTGACAGGGTGGTTGACTGGGAGCCCCTCTTCCCTTCACTGCATGTCGTATGTGTGTGTATATGACAGCTGTGTGCGGACCTTTAACTGAGCCTTGTTGTGTGTGACTTGCTGTCTTTAGGTGGTGGACGGTCGAGGCAGATGGCCACCCACACTGAGCCATGGTTCTGCTCAAGGTTTCTGCCTCTTAAAAGGAAGTTTTTCCTTGCCTCTGTCGCCTAGTGCTTGCTCTTGGTGGGAACTGTCGGGCTTCCGTAAATAGCATCATAGAGTACGGTCTAGACCTGCTCTTTTATGAAAAGCGCTGTGAGATAACTGTTGTTGTGATTTGGCGCTATATAAATAAAATTGAATTGGTGCACACCTGTGGGTGGTGGTGTCAGGGCATCCTGGTGGCAATTGTGCTTTTGCTTTTATCCTTTAGCATCTCTGCAGCAAAGGCCTTAACATCTTATCTTTGAGCTTGTGTTAATAAAACTGCCCAAAACCTGATCTTTAAATTTTGATGTTTCATAAATCACCTTTCCAGTTGAAACCCATGTCTATCTTGTAAAGAAATGCTCTATAAAAATTAAATCCCATGGGTTAAAATGAGACATATCATGGATGTGTTCCTAAGCTAGCTTATTTGCTTATAGCGCTATGCTAACCTTCCTCCTAAGGAGGACCGTAGTCCAAAAATGTAGCACAGAATTAATTTATAACAATTATATACATATTTATAATATGTCTGATCTCCTTGTGTGCAGTGACCGTTTTATGATGTGAGGCTTGTTGGATCTGAACGCTGGACATGGGCCTACAAATGTTTGTAACTAAATCTACATCTGTCTGCTGCAGAGGATCTAACCACAACCTGGAGCAGGAACTAGTATAAATGACTGTTGGTATAACATTATTTACAGTAGGTTTTAGTCTTCACTAACCCACTATGCTTGTAAATCATTTATGGGCATATGTGAGTGAAAGAGTTGCACTGCAGAGCCCTGCTTCACTGTACTGTTGTACATAAAAGCCTACTGTATATGACACGTGTATTAAAAGACAAGTTGACATCATCCTTATTTACAAGAACAGTGCCACAATTACTACAAGTTGTGGTTACCATAAATCATGATGTAAATATCTGAAAGTGACAACAGGGCCCTTTTATGGTGCTGGAGGCAGGAGGGGTGTTCTGCTTTGTCCTGCCAGTCCAGCATTAATTTGAGTGACAGTAGGTGATGGGGCCAGCCTTGATACTATCATCAGTCCTTAAACCTGCACAGGCTCACATCCTCCAGGTATTGGGGAAACTCTGGGAGGTCCTGAGATGAGTACCAGGGAGGAAAAACTAAATGACTCAACTTCACTTTTATTTTACTTTACACAAGTATGAACAGTACAGAGCACGGCCTTTCCCTAGTGGTTCATCAAACAGAATTAAACCCAAAAAAGCATTAAAAGATCTGAAAGCCCCAGAGCTAGAGATCATTTGACTCTCATTAATGCTCACCAGGGCCCTGTTTCAGAAAGCAGGTTCAACAAACTCTGAGTGTAAACCTGAACTGTGGGTTGAAGAACTCTGAGCTGTCAAACTCTGAGTTTTCTGTTTCAGAAAGGCCCATCAGAATAAGTTCAATCAACTCTGAGTGTGTTGAGCCTGATGGAAGCGTGTGCGTGGGGATGGGGGGAAAAAAGCCATAATCAATGGAGCTCCAATACTACGATTCACCATGGCAACGGGTAAATAAATGCAGAGCCTCCATTTTAATCGGGTGGAGCTAGAAATATGAATGCTGCCAACGCGGACCCTGATAGGCTCTAAAAGGCAGGAGTGGAGGATCGATATGTTAACAATATTACATTTTATAGAGCATTGCTCATTCATCATTTAGACTGGAATTTCCTTAATGATTAAAGTGCAGGAATTCTCCTCCAGCCTGTTATTCATTTTAAATAGCTACAGGCCTGTTTATTCATCTAGAACCTGACGGGAATAAATGCCGGTGACAATAATGGAAGATGAAAATATTAATCGAACAGATTAGACATAGTTTAGGCTCCTCATGGACCTGTGATTGTAAAGTGACAGTCTGACTCAGCAGGCCCATTAATGATTTTTTTTTTTTTTTTTGTTGTAATGTAAAATGTTTCTAGGTTCAAACTGACTGAAGTTTAAGACGTCTATGTCACAATCTTGCTCATTTCGTATTTTATGAAATGCTGTTAAAACACATTCCGACTATCACCAGATAATGAAACTCACTTTTAAACTACATTTAGCCTATTTGTTTCAGCTGCACCTGTCATCCTCACTTAGAAATATTCACATCATATCCAGTTGATAACTACTATAGGAATGTTCAATCAGTGCAACTACAATATGAAAGGTTACTGTTCATTGATCAGTTTTGTACAGATTACTTTAAACTGTAGCGCACAGAGGGCCTAAATTTTTTTTGGCTTAATGTCCAGAGTCACTGTTATAAAGGACAGTGTAGCTTATAGATTTTATTCTGTGCTGAGGATAAATTTACGATGTCCAAAGATAACTCTGTCCATACATCAATGACAGATGTTCAAGATCATGTTTGGGTAAAAAAGAAAACGAATGGCCTATTTAGCCGTGATTTCGATGTTTCTAAAGACGTAATTCCGTTCCAATATGTGCTTTGATATCGACAGTATAATTGAGGAAATGAAACGTGTGTGTTTGAGACAGCAGCTACAAGCTCCGCAGAAGGGGAGGAGTCAGAGAGAAACTCGGTGTTAGTTGAAGTAAACCTCCTCCCGAGCAGGTTAGGTTCACAGCGTAAGTTGCCGGGGTTACAGACCTAGAGTTTATCTGACTGCGCTCTCTGAAACCGAAAACCCAGAGTTTCCCTCATCTCAGGCTCAACTTACTCAGAGTTTTCACTAAACCCGCTTTCTGAAACGGGGCCCAGGTTTCACACAAGTATGCCTACATAACCTATGAGAACTACAGGCTGCATTAAAAATATTTACTCTACTTAACAAACGTAAGTATTTTACACTGTCAAAAATTGCAAAGGAAAATAAAAAGTTTACAACTCCAGATTTGTTTTGGAAGAGTTTTGTTTTGACACATAACAGTAGATGGTGGAAGCTGAGTTTTTAGCAGCTATAGCACCATAGAAAGAGCAGCTGGGAGGCAGGTGAAGTTCTGCACGCCCTTCAAACTCAGTGATTAGCTTCCTTTGGTAGCAGTGCAGCCTTCTCTTTGATAGAAACACAAGTCAAAAGGTCAAACCCTTGTTGCCTGTTGGCGCCACAGAAAGGGGCAGAGTGACCTCTGCTGGTTGAGCTTCCACATAGCAAGAAGGCCTATAAATATGTTAGGAAACTAAAATGAATGAAATATTATAAACTTAAATAGGCTAACTGCGATCCTAAGCTACATATAACATTAGTTCACTTGTCTTAATCTGAAATTATAGGCCTCCAACCAGGTCGAGGCTGATGGCCGCCCACCCTGAGCCATGGTTCTGCTCGAGGTTTCTGCCTCTTAAATGGAAGTTTTCCCCTTTCCTCTGTTGCCTAGTGCTGCTCTTGGTGGGAGTTGTTGGGCTTCTGTAAATAGCATCATAGAGTACGGTCTAGACCTGCTCTTTTATGAAAAGCGCTGAGATAACTGTTATTGTAATTTGGCGCTATATAAATAAAATTGAATTGAACCAATGTTCTTACAAATGTTTAATTCTCCCTAACAGCCAGAGCTAACTAAAGTGTTTTTTTTTTTTTCCACACCCAGTGCTACTTTAGTTTTACTAAAAAAACGTTATTTTAGTTTAATTACCTTTCTAACTACATGGTACATGGGCTACTTTTATTTTGAAGGTTTTACCGGTTGCTTTTGCTTCCATAAAAGGAATAGAACACGTGACTTCCGTTTTTGGTTTATAACGAAAAACTAATTGACCACAGACTTTCTTCATTCTTTGTTGAAAAAGGAATAATAAAATGAATCACCAAAAACGGGCCGATTTTAATTGGTTTTTTGATTCTGACACCAAAAACGGTTATTTGGTTTTTCGTTTTGAAACAAAAAACAGAAACGGTATTTTCGTTTTAGTATTACAAACTAATTACGGATTATCCAGAGATACCCAGACCCCAAACCAAAATCGGACCGTTATTTGAATTTTGGTTTAGTCGTTTTTGGATTCAGAAGTTTGAAACAAAAAGGGTTTTGTTTTTTTTGTTTTTTTGTTTGGTCATTTCATAGTTCAAACGAAAAAACTATCAGAACATACACGGGCACGGACCGTCTGTCGAAAACAAATTATTGAACATTAAAAAATGGTCTTGTCAGTAATAAGGAAAAACTGAAAATTATACCAAAGAAACGTACCGTGGTCGTCCATGGAACGACCACACCCAATAAGCTCTCTAAATCAATAGCTGGTGGACGTGTTGTGAACGGAGCGTGCTCTGTCGGAGTTACGACTGCAGGTCACATCGCACCACTGTTTTCTTTGTGATTTACCTTCTTGTACTATTAAGATATTTCCGGCAGTATCCTGAAGGCAGCACCCCTAAGCCGACCCTACACCCATCTCCGCTCCAGTCTGAGGCTGCGGCGGTGTGTCAGTGGCATACTAACTCATAACTTTGTTATGAGCTCTGAATAGACGACTCCACTCGAAGGTAAGATGATTCCACAGACACCATTTCCCCCCCCCCGAAACCTCCCCCCATGTGAAAGCAGTTGGACTCCTATTCAGACTCGTCTGTTGGCTGAGGCATCTCGATGGCCACTACTGCACATGTGAGCGGAAGGACTATCCAACAGTAAAGAATGAAGCGAATTAGTCCAGTGGGATCAGAGACAGCACGACTCAAAAGCATTCATGAAACACGTAGAACTGCATCGGAAACAAAGACCCGGCGTGTTTCTTCTCGGCCTGGCGGTGCTTGTTCAGGGTAGGGGCTGCTGCTCTGATTTTTATATTCTACACTCAACATGAGCTCTCAGAAAGCATGTGAAGTTTGGTAAATACGGGTTAAGCTCGTGCTTGAAGGCACATTGACGCTTTTTCTGCCTTCATGCAGCGTTCGATCGGCGAAGGACGTGTCTGGTGTGGGTGATGTTTTAGGTACGGACTGACGTGACCGGTAGGGCTGCATTGTGACGGGCCACACCCGTCAGATTAGACCGCCTTTGTTCCCTTGGAGTTATCGGGGCTCTCGGGGCCTAGAGTCATTCTCCCACAGGTTCTCCCGGCAGTTTGAAGTTGAGGACAGCTCTGTTTTCATTAACAGTCTGTTTGAGACGATTGAGAGACTGTTGCCTCTCAGGCAGGTGATGCAGGGTAGTCCTCACATCACTGCAAAGGTTTACTGATAGCCTTTCATCGTTTTTCATTAAGAGGTGGAGAATATTAATAATGCAGCACAGTAGGCCTATTTCAAGTATTTTGCAGGTATCTGTTTGTTGAGTCATCAAACATCTTGATGTGGTGAAGCACTGAATTATTGCACCTTTCAGTACAATAGTGATCACCGTTTCTTGTAGCCCGTGGTTCACCTGTAGGTAATGCTGTATTTAATTCAGTCCAGGCAAAACACTGTCCTTTATTTCCATGTGATGAAAGCGTTGTATAAAGAGTAGCACTATTATTGTTGATGTTCTGCTAAATTAAGCCCAGGCACTCCCTCAGAATGTAATAGCAGCTGACACGCAGACAGCTGCAGACAGCCAGACTGGACTGGATTCACTCTGAGAAACAGGGGAACAAATGTTAATGCTCATGCTTGAGCTATCCAAGCTCAACATGTTTGTGGCACCAAAATGCTTCTGTAGCACTGAGTATCAAAAAGTGTCAGTTGGCATTTATTGTCTTGTCATAATCTTGTTTACTCATTTTGTAAAGGAATAGGATAACTTTATTTAATTTAGGTGAGGTTCTTTTACAGCTGCATTGTGTTAATATGGCCCTGAACTGGCCATAGAGAAATACAATAATAATTTCTTACTGCACGAGATAGGTGTATCATCTACAGAGAGCCAGCCTTGTTCATGTTGTTGTGCCACTATTGTAGCCTAATGTTATGTAAATGGCAACAACCAACATGCTAACGCACATTAAACTTGCATCACCCAGATGTGCTGATCACCGAGGCGAAGATAAAACAAACGTATGTATTACGCTGGGTACATGTCACATCCCTTTCCTTTTAAAGCAAGGGCGGCTGTGGCTCAGGAGGTAGAGCGGGTTGCCTGTTAATCGGAAGGCTGCATGTCAAGTGTCCTTGGGCAAGATACTGAACCCCAAATTGCCCCTGTTGGCTGTTCCACCGGTGTATGAATGTTGGTAGGGCTGAACGATTTTGGAAAATAATATAATAGCGAGTGTGTTTTTTTTGTTTTAACCAATATATTGGTATTATTCAAAACGGACAAGCAGTAAATCAGTGTATAGAATGACTATCACATTATTGGATAGATTAAACATACACTGTTCTTTATTTTAGGCCTGGCCTGTGTTATGATGAAATTAGGTGATGCGTGAATTGCATGAATTATTATGAACAATGGTGGAGAAGAAATATCAAATTTTAATAATATTAAAAAGATGATTTGAGAGTCAAGTCATGGCATTAAATGATATCAGTTAGGCCTACCTACAGACCACAAAAGTTCACCAGTGTGTTATATACAGTAAGCGCTCAAAACCCACAGTCCTTATCTCAGTTCAAATCTCCTAGGAGTCCATCTTTCTATATCCCAGTAAGCAAACAAAAAATACTCAAGTTTGAGGTTCAATTCAAAAGTTGACCAAAGAAAATAAAGCCGAATAACACCTCTGGTGTTAGACAAGTTTAGTAATTCTCCAACAACACTGGAGTTCCTCCTCCTTCACCGCAGACTCCGATGCTGGACAGCAGCACCGGCTGTAACCAGGCTGTAACTCGGGACAGACTGGGCCTCTATAGGACTTGTGCATTTGGTTGTAAACGCCGTTTCACAGATATTTCCTGAGCTGACTGGTGGCTGTGTGTGACTTTCATTCCCCGTGTGACACAAAAATTCTGTAGTGTCAGCTTCTGTCAAGCTTAAGGCCACAACAAGTGAAGGTACAGCGTAACGTGCGAAGTTGATGCTTCCTCTGCACTGTCGTCACATGACACGAGAGTAAACCAGTATACAATCACATACTTTGCGATTAAAAATCTTGTTTTATCACATCGCGATAATATTGTAAATGCAATTAATCGTTCTGCCCTACCAGGTATGTGCCTGCCGGCTGTGTTTTTAAAAACGCAACCGGCCGCTGTCTGCTCTGGATGAAAGCAACTGTTTTTGCAGAAACTTGATTTTCTTCCTCCAAAACATGATCACGTTTTCATTCAGAAGGAGGGGCTATTCACAGACGGACCCGATGTAGGGATGTGCGACATCCAACTTGAAACTAACTTATCGCGATATGATTTTTATTTTTATTTTTTTTCCCCCATGTTTGTCTTACATTGGTCATTCCATAGATGTCGAATTCCAAAGCTAACGTCACCGTGGTGCAAATCGCCATTCCCTCACCAAAATATTATGGTAAAGTGTGGAATTTGCGACACAACAATATAAACAATAGAGATAGTCTCTCATTTCTTAGGCTGAGTTTTCATTAGTCCTTGTGCAGATCCCAAGAAGTCATCCCATTTTCCATGTTGGCTGAGTATATGAAGCATGGACTCATAAGATGCGGTCTCCACCATTGCAGTAGTCCAGTCTTTCAGATTAGGAGATACAGTAGTTTTCCAGTATCTTAAGATAATTTTGATTGTGATCTGTCCCCTAATAAACATACAGCAAGAGTCAGGGGAATCACTGAGCCTGACCAGTTACTCAAGAAGTCCACAGCTTTAACCCAAAATGGACTCACTAATACACATTCCCAAATACAGTGAAGAAAATATCCTACCTCTGTTTTACACTTCCAACACATTATCATTCATCAGTTGGTGAATCGTATCTATGTATGATCATATATTGTGTGAACTTGCCTCACTTGCATACTTTCCACAGTCTGCTAGTAATACCATCCATTTCTCCTGTGTAAAGTTTATTCTCAGGTCTCTCTGCCATAGAGGACTCACCACTTACTGAATAGTTTGTTAGTTTATAAAATTGTGAAGCCGTGCAGAGTTCGTGTAGCGCATTCAGATAGTCCAAAATATCGTTTCCTGAACAATTACCAATTTGATATTTTACACAGTCCCTAATTTGTATGTATCTCCAAAAATGTTGTTGGCCTTCGAGTTAAAATAAATACATTTAAAATGACTGAGATCTATCAGAATATTTATTTATTATTGCTGTGAAAGCACCATAATCTGGCCGCGGGCCAGATATTATTTATGGCGGGCAGTTTTGGCGAGGATCCATAATCACAGAGAGAATGAATGTGTTTCCCTTGTCAATGTTTGTATAAACTTTATTTAATGTGTGGTTTATAATGGACTGTGGTGCAGAAACAGTGACAGTGTTTCACACTCTTGGCTTACATTTTACATCTTACATTTTGTCAGTGTCCAAGTCACAATAACATATGGTTTTACTGAATAATTAAGCAAATATAATTTCTTATGCACAACCTTACCCATGCCCAGTTAGTCATTATGAGAGCTCAACAGTCACCCAGTTGTCATTATGAGAGCTCAACAGTTTGGGGAGCATGTGGACATGAGCAGGGGTCGACCAATAATCAGTCTGGCCAATTATCATGCCGATATTAAGCATTTTTTCAATCCAATCTGCATCTGTCATTTTAAAAATAGACAGCTGATTTAATAAAAAAAATGCGCTCCTTTGGCTGTAATGCAGCCGCCTCTCTTTCTGCTCGAGCCATAGACTGTGGCTCAAGCCTACAGAGTGGTGAGCATAATGTCCCGCCCACAGTACTAGGTGACTGGTAAAGTCACAAGTAATAGCTTAACACTAACTATTGTGCGGAAGTAGCCAATAGAACGAGCGAGCCACCACGCTGCAGCCTCTGCTCTCTCAGCAGAGCTCTGCACGCACGCACACGGAGCTAGTGAGAGGGGATGAGTGTAGTATACAAAAGTTGACCATAACTACGCCCATTACTGTAAGTAGGTGCAGCAAAACCCACAGTACCAGTAAAAGGCTGTTACTGCATCAGTACAACAAACAGGAGCGTGCACCAAGTGATATTTTAATCTGCTCATCCACTGCTGCTGTGTTTGGTTTTGGCTAGCTCGGCTAATGGCTAGTTTGTTCGTCCATCCATCCAGCACCCTGGACAGGTCCTAGTTTGTTATAAACAAGCTAAATCTCTCTGTCTGTAGCCTGTTTAGCTGAGATGATACGTACCTTAAAATTTTGCAAATCCTTGTATACTCAGCTGCTTGTTGAGAGAAACCAGCTCCAGGCTACCAGGAGCAGCAGAGAGGGGCGGAGGACTGGAGTATTTTGATGTCTTGATTTTGTTTTTTTCCATTGAGATACTGAATTTTATATTGTCACTCTGCTGCTGTAACAGTATTATAACAGTTATAATAAAATATATTAAATTTGATTACTGTTCTGAATTTTTTTTTAAGGCAATTATTTAGTAATGGAAAAACCAATAAGAGTATAGATGAAGAACAGAACAAATAGTCTAACTTTGCATTATGCGGTGATACACAGAGCTCTGTCACCAGAGAAGTGAGATTACGCCGAAGAGGACACCACACACCGCTACCAGGAAAATTTCTCTCCAACGTGCGCTCACTGTGCAACAAACTGGACGAACTTCAGCTTCTGGTGGGGAAAAACAGACTTTTATTCATCTTCTGTTCTGTGCTTCATGGAGATGAGGTTGTGTGAATCAATACCAGACACGTGCTGCAGCTGCCTGGCTTCCAGGTCTACAGAGCGGACTGCAACACAGAACTCTCTGGCAAAACAAAAGGTGGTGGTGTCTGTTTTTACATCAACAATGGCCGGTGTACATGACAGTGATTCAGCAACACTGTTCTCATGACCTGGAATATGTACTGATACACTGTAAACCATTCTACT
Organism: Micropterus dolomieu; assembly: GCF_021292245.1. Taxonomy (NCBI): domain Eukaryota; kingdom Metazoa; phylum Chordata; class Actinopteri; order Centrarchiformes; family Centrarchidae; genus Micropterus; species Micropterus dolomieu. Next base: position 22,191 of record NW_025744244.1, read on the forward strand.
CTCCCCGCTGCTAGCTACTTTCTGCTCTGTGTTTACATTCCACCGCAGGCCAACATGAATGATGCACAGTATCTGGTTGACCAGATACTGTGGGTAGAGCGGACATTCCCGGACTCCTTAAGTTATTTTTGGTGTCTTTAACAAAGGAAACCTCAGTCTTGAACTCACCAAATACAGACAGTTTATAAAGTGTCCAACCAGAGAGGGGAACATTTTGGATCACCGCTACACCACAGTAAGCAGCGCCTATCATACCGTCCTGCGAGCCCCACTGGGACACTCACCTGTGGTGAGGACGTCTAAGCAGTGCTAAGCTGTAGAGGCGTGTTTGGACTGTACTGACTGGGATGTTTTCAGGACTGCTACCAACAATGTGGATGAGTATACAGAGGCCGTGACATCCTAATAGGGCTGGGCCTATAATGATAATTATTGCAATATAATTTTCCATAACAGTATAAAAAATGTTCAGCATATCATCAATAAATATTTGATTTAATTCATTAGAATCACAAATGAATTAGCACTTTTTATATTGAGATGTTTATTTTATTGAGGGAAAGGGACGCAAATAGATTTACTAATTAGATTTTTTTGGAAAAAGATTTTATAATTTTTAAAAAAAATTCTAGCACAGATATGTAAAGGGATCCACTTTTTGGCATCAAGTGTCTTTGCACTTAATAATGAAATAATGATTTGACATTTATCGTGATAATTTTCGATATTGATGGATATGAAATGTTTTTATCATTTTTGGCTATATCGCCCAGCCCTACGTCCTACATCAGCTTCTGTGAGGACAGCTGTATGCCAACATGAACCAGGGTGAGTTATAACAATGACAAGCCCTGGTTTACAGCCAAACTCAGACGGCTGAGGCTGGAAAAGGAGGAGGCGTTTAGGAGTGGTGGCCAGGCCAGGTTTAAGGAATCAAAGTACAGATGATCACAAATGTCAATCGATTCTCTAGAGGTTAATTGATAACGTAATGTTGACAGAACGCAAGAGGCGAGAAGTGCAGCTCCGGAAAGGTCTGTGGTGTGCACACAAAGGAGATGCGTGGTTCTGTGTTTGTACAGACAGCCGCAGTCTGGGCCCCATGCTGAATGTGGCTACCTCTCTTTACCTCTCCCGTCTCTTTTGAAGAGAGAAGCGCGCTCCCAGAACAAGTTAAAATTACAGATGAAGTCCATATTGTGAGTTCTGCATACAGACTGGAGCCAGGTTCTCAGGATTGAAGTCTGAATGTCCAGGTGTTTATCTGCTATGTCTGGGACTGTAACACATGGGAGACGGCAGCCAGACTGTGTTTTTTTTTTTTTTTTTTTAAACCTTTTAACAATACAATATTAAAAGGGGCTATATGTAAGTTTTTGATTTTAATAAATCCAGTTGTCATTGCCTTATTGTCAATGGGCTCAAAACTCACTTAGAAATGGAGCACACACCTGTTTTCTCCGTTGCGTGTGTAGTAGACCTAAATTTATTAGTTATGCACTTTAATAAATTTATGAGAATTGATACCCATAAAATCAAACTTTCCTCGTTAAGGACACCACCGGAGTTGTTATAATCCTAGAGTCTCCGGACCTCTAGGTAGTTTTGAATAATTATACAATTATTACTAGTGATCAGTTAGTTAATAATCGCTCAATTATCTTAAATCAGTCAGTCAGTCTCATATCTAAAGGGTCAATTCTCTTGGCAGGAACTATAAATAGGCAACACACACAGCTCTTGATTATTTTACAGTGACTTTATTCTCTAACTAAGGTGATAAAAAGATAGTTGGATACAGGGAACATAAACATTTGCTGAACAATGAGCCTGGAGGTTCGGTTGTGGGAAGCATTTGACTCATACGGCATAGAAGAGCTAATGAAAGTAAACTAATGCTATGGTTTTAGGAGTTAAAATGAACATCTGATCACAGAACGTGTGTTAAGTCTTACTGCTTGTCGACAGCCTGCTTTCGGCCTGTTGTACGGGTCCCACGGTAGCCTCTCTCTCTCTACAGCGACAACACGGTAGCTAACGACATGCAGTCTACTAACACCATAAAACAACCGGCTCCCAGCAAAACACGGGCTCCATGTAAGGATCCAAAACAACAATAAAGGTTAATGTGCTGAAGCCCATCAGACCTAACATGATTAAGTAATAAGAACAAAGTGAGTGTTAGTAAAACTGGAGAAACACAGAGAAAGTCACGTTAGCTCACCGGCTAACACCGAGCAGTTGCTAATGTTATCCGATCACTTTCCACATTACTTCACCAACTAATGCGACCGTATTACTTTCCTGTGTACCACAGATATGTCAAAGTGTCGAAGCCTGCAAGAAATGATGTAACGGTAGTTAAAAGTAAATGTGGAACGATTTGTTGACTATCCTATAGTGATGCAGCCAGCTAACGCTACATTAACTCGGACCTGCCGCTGTTTGCTTCGTAACGTTCAATTTAGATTTATTGCATTTTACCAATACTCAGGTACACAGCTTCTCCATCTCTCATTCGCTGTAACTAACATGACCCACATAATATAGGTGCTGGTCATATAATTAGAATATCATCAAAGTTGATTTATTTCAGGAATTCCATTAAAAAAGTGAAACTTGTATAATGTATACATTCATTCCACACAGACTGATATATTTCAAGTGTTCATTCCTTTTAATTTTGATGATTATAACTGACAACTAATGAAAACCCCCAAATCAGTATCTCAGAAAATTAGAATATTGTGAAAAGGTTCAATATTGAAGACACCTGGTGCCACACTCTAATCAGCTAATTAACTCAAAACACCTGCAAAGGCCTTTAAATGGTCTCTCAGTCTAGTTCTGTAGGCTACACAATCATGGGGAAGACTGCTGACTTGACAGCTGTCCAAAAGACGACAATTGACACCTTGCACAAGGAGGGCAAGACAGAAAGTCATTGCTAAAGAGGCTGGCTGTTCACAGAGCTCTGTGTCCAAGCACATTAATAGAGGCGAAGGGAAGGAAAAGATGTGGTAGAAAAAAGTGTACAAGCAATAGGGATAACCGCACCCTGGAGAGGATTGTGAAACAAAACCCATTCAAAAATGTGGGGGAGATTCACAAAGAGTGGACTGCAGCTGGAGTCAGTGCTTCAAGAACCACCACGCACAGACGTATGCAAGACATGG